>NC_142435.1:117309393-117612424 GCF_059453495.1 Arachis ipaensis | reverse complement strand
CAAATCCCCAAAATCGCGAGTCACGTGAGTTTTTAATGAAGGCATGTGCGTCCACATGTGCGGACGCACAGATGTGTGCGTCCGCACACTCTGCGAAAAATCCCAACCCGTGCATACGCACAGGAGGTCGTGCGCGCGCACACTAGGCGATGCTTGGATGGAACGCGCGACATGCACGGTGCATCGGTGCGGCTCACGCGCACGCGTGGCTCTAAATTGGCGGCCGTGCGCACGCACGCGTGTCTGTGCGCACGCACACTAGGCTGAGCTCTTCTCCTTTGATTCTTCATGCTTCCTCCACTTTGAATGCTCTTCTTCCAATTTCTCCAAGCCATTCCTACCTTATACCTATGAAAGCACTCACAAATAACATCAAGGCATCGAATGGAAGGTAATTGGAGTGAAGTTAATCAAATTAGGTACAAAAGAGTATGTTTTTATAATCAAGCACAAATTAGGAGGAAAGTTCAAATGCATGCCATTTAATGGAATAAGTGCAAGTTTATATAATGAAATCCATTCAATTTCAACCAAAAATCATCATCAAATATGGATTCATCAAGCTTCCCAGCTAGCTTCAGTTATCGGGTTTCCTTTACACTTGATCAAGTATTGGATACTTGGTGGTACTCCTCTTCGTCGCACGACGCGATTAGCCAAGATCTCTTTGATTTTCTTATCAGAGGATATAATCACCACATGTAGAGCACGACTCGAGTCACCTTTACTCAGTTCATCTTGATCTTCATGATATGGTTTAAGCATACTTACATGGAAGACTGAGTGGATCTTCATAGAAGGAGGGAGTTGTACTTTGTAAACAACCTCTCCAACACACTCAATGATCTCAAATAGCCCATCGTATTTGCAGATTAAGCCTTTGTGGACCTTTCAAAAGGCTTTGAATTATTGTGAAAGAAGTTTAATCATTACCTTGTCTCCCACTTGATAGCTTGCATGCCTCCTCTTCTTATCTGTCTATTTCTTCATCCTCTTTGCAGCTTTGTCGAGGTAAGAACAAGTGACATCTACTTGTTCTTCTCATGACTTAATCATATGATAAGCTCCAGGACTCTTCCTTGTGTAAGAGAAAGAAAGAGAGTGTGGTGTAAGTGGTTGTTGTCCGGTCACAATCTCGAATGGACTCTTTCCTATGGCCTCACTCCTTTGTAGATTGTATGAGAATTGAGCAATGTCTAAGAGTTTTGTCCAATCCTTCTGATTAGCGCTTACAAAATGTCTTAAGTAACACTCAAGTAAGACATTCACTCTCTTCGTTTGTCCATTAGTTTAAGGATGGAAGCTTCTCAAGAAGTGAAGTTCTGATCCAAGAAGTCTGAATAGCTCTGTCCATAGTCGTCCTATGAAGCGTGGATCTCGATTACTGATGATACTCTTAGGTAATCCCCAGTACTTCACCACATTCTTGAAGAATAGTCGTGCTGTTTCCTCTGCAGTACAATCAGTAGGAGTAGGTATAAAGGTAGCATACTTCGAAAAAAATTCTACTACCACGAGGATAGATCCAAAGCCCTCGGACTTCGGTAAGGCAGAAATGAAATCCAAAGACACACTTTCCCACGGTCGCTCTGGCGGTGACAGAGGTTCCAATAATCTACTTGGTGTCTTGCTTTCAATCTTATCTTGTTAGCACACAAGACAAGTCTTCACATAGCTATCCACTTCATCTCCCATTTGAGGCCAATAATAGGAAGATTCAATAAGTGCTAAGGTCCTTTGTTGGCCTTAATGACCAACCCATTTGGTGTCGTGGCATTCCTTCACTAGCTTTCTCCTTAGATTTTTACACTTAGGGATGTATAGCCTTCTCCCTTTGGTGTAGAAAAGGTCGTCTTCTAGCCAAAATTGTTTGGTCTTATGTTCTCTAGCCAATTCCACCAATTTCTTGGCTAATGGATCATGATGTAGCCCTTCCTTAATAGTATGCAAAATATCTCCTTCGATCATAGAAATGGCTACCAACTCAGCCTTGTGGCTCAGCGCATCTGCTACCACATTAGTCTTGCGAGGCTTCTATTCAAATTCGAAATCAAATTCAGCTAAGAAATCTTGCCACCTGGCTTGTTTGGGGCTTAACTTCTTCTGAGTTTGGAAGTAGCTTGTAGCCATATTGCCTATCTTGACGATGAAGTATGAACCAAGCAAGTAGTGACGCCAAGTTTTGAGACAATGCAACACCGCGATCATCTCCTTCTCTTGGACGGTGTATCGCCTCTCTGTATCATTCAACTTGCAACTCTCAAAGGCAATAGGATGTTCTTCTTTCATCAGAACCCCTCCAATAGTATAGTCAGAAGCATTAGTGTGGACTTCAAACACCTTTGAGTAGTCGGCCAGTGCTAGTACTTGTCCTTCTGTGATAGCAGCCTTTAACTCATCAAAGGCCTTTTGACACTCCTTTGACCATTCCCAAGAGTGATTCTTCTTAAGAAGATCAGTTAATGGTGTAGCTTTGGCGGAGTATCCCTTGATAAACCTGCGATAGTAATTAGCCAACCCAAGAAATAACCTCAATTCAGATACCTTGTTTGGCGATTCCCACTCTTTGATAGCTTTCACCTTTTCTTAATCCATGCAGAGAGTTCCATCTTTAATGATATGTCCCAAGAAGTGGACTTTTTCCCTTGCAAAGGAACACTTTTTTTTCTTGCTAAGTGATGGACAGTCGATCCATAGTCTCAATGAACCGTCATGCTTCTTTTGGAACAAGACTGGTGC
Organism: Arachis ipaensis; assembly: GCF_059453495.1. Taxonomy (NCBI): domain Eukaryota; kingdom Viridiplantae; phylum Streptophyta; class Magnoliopsida; order Fabales; family Fabaceae; genus Arachis; species Arachis ipaensis. The sequence continues at coordinate 117,609,685 of NC_142435.1, read as the reverse complement.
GCTATAAGGTGCCTTCGATGGGAGGATGAGTCCAGTAGCTAGCAAATCCTTGAGTTGATTCTTCAACTCCTCAAGTTCTGGAAGTGCCATCCTATAAGGTGCTAAGATAGGCGGCTTTACTCCTAACTCCAATTCAATCTTGTGGTCCACCTTCCTCCTAGGTGGTAGTTGTTTTGGCAACTCAGGAGGCATCACATCCTTATTTTCTTTAAGAACTTCCTTGATTTCGGGAGGAACGTCTTCTCTTTTAGATGTTGACTCCTATTGTAATAGAGCCAAATATGTAATCTCTCCCTTCTTGAACCCTTTCTTGAGTTGTATAGTAGAGAGCATCGGTAGTCCTCCAACTTTAGAGACTATAGGGACCATGCATAGAGACCCTTTCTCCATGATGCATACTATGTCGTAGTATGGCATAGGTATTATATTTTGCTTCCTTTGAAAATCGAGCCCAATGATTATTTTAAAATCGTCGATGGGTGCTACTGAGAAATCCACAAGACCCTTCCAAGAACCAAGAGTCATCTCAATCCCCTTTTGTTTCTCCCTTAATGGGTTCGCCGTTGGTATTCACAAGTTTGTACCAACCATTATTTTTAGTGATCTTAAACCCAAGCCTCTTTGCTTCATCAGGCGTCATGAAGTTGTGTGTAGCACCAGTGTCGATGATAGTCATGACAAGTTTTTCATTGATAAAGGCTTTGACATACATCAAGCCTTTCTTTTCTACAGTGCTTGCCTCTTTTTCCTTCACAACATTCACAAGTTGAACAGATCCAACACACTCAGTTACTTACGATTGAGCCTCTCATTCCTTGGAGATAGATGCCAGAGTCTCTAGTTTAGGACAGTCCTTCATTTGGTGTGGTCCCTTGCACATGAAATATCCTCCTTTGGGCACGAGAGCCTTCTTCTTTTCCTCATACTCTTTCTTTGAAGAGTATTTCTCTTCCTTCTTAGTTGAAAAACTCTTTCCCTTGTCTCCCCCACCTTTAGTAGAACTAGTCTTGGAGGAAGACTTGGGTTTAGAGTCTTCTTGATGATACTCAGTGAGTAATTCGGCCACCACAATGGCCTCGTCAGCATCCTTAATATTCCTTCTTTGTAGTTCTTGCTTTGTCCAAGGTAGGAGTCCATTAATGAAGAAGAATAATTCATCCTCTGATGCTAAGTTGGGAATTTGAAGTGTGAAAGTAATAAACTCTTTTACATAGTTTCTAATCATACTCTTGTGCTTCAACTCCCTCAAATTCTTCCTCGCTTCATAAACCACATTCTCAGGAAAGATTTATCTTTTCAACTCCCTTTTGAAATCTTCTCATGTGGCTATGTTGCAAGTACTCTTCTCCATATCTACGCATTTTCTCCTCCACCACAAAGTAGCATTATCAGAAAGGTAGAGAGCTACAGTGCGTACCTTTTTTGCTTCTTTGACCACCCTTTGGCCTTCAAAGTACCTCTCCATTTGCCATAGAAAGTTCTCCACCTCTCGAACATCTTTCACACCCTTGAACTCCTTCTCCTTTGGGAGATCAATCTTTTTCATCTCCCTTACAATGGTTGGTCAAAATTTTGCCTCCTCAAACCAAACTCAAAATTTCTCAAACAGCTTCAAGGAATTTTCAAGCTTCTCTTCGATTTGGAGGATGTTTTCTTTGAAAGCATCTAGTTCTCTTAACACGTGAGTCTCGAGGGTCTCCTTGTCATGTTCTATCATTTGGAAGCGCTCATCCATAGAGGATAGAACATTCTCCAACATAGAAACTCTCCCTTCTAAGAAGTTAGAGTCCTTACTTCTAGACTCACTTGAAGAATGGACTTTCTTGCCTCTCCATTGAGAGAGAATAGCATCCCTTCTCCTTTGAGACTCAACATGCTCCATGGTTACACTAGAAGCCAGACCCACAAACTACTTGTGCTCTCTCTCAAACTTTGCTCTGATGCTAAGTTGTCATGGTCTTGGACACACTCTAATGTTACCGTAGCGGCACTCGGACTTACTCAATCTTTTGAGCTAAGACTAAGTTAGCCTAACCCTCAATACTTACAAAGAAAGCTAATAACACAAGAGAAAGGAAACTTTGGTGGAAAGAATACTATATTACTCAAGTGTTTGTTACAAATGAATCACACATCCACACTCTAACTCCCACCCCCTATTTATAGCCATCCACCTCCTCAATGGATAGTTAAGATTAAATCTATTGATCATCTAGAACCTTCATTACAAGTATTTATCCTACCACATTTCTCTAAATATTTCTAGATTATTCCATACTACTATGCATACTTCTATATATATCCATACTTTTCTAGATTACTCTATGACTTTGCAACGTCTTCTAGAACCTTTTAGGATATTCCGGAACCTTCTAGGACATTCTAGAACGTTTCAGAACCATTTAAAATATTCTCAAATACTCTAAAAAATTATATAAATACCGTTAAAATTAACCTTCTAAAATTCATCGTAACACTACTATTACGAATATGATTCACGTCTTCACGAAAACTAATAAATGAAAACCCGTAAATGAAGAGGGAAAAGGGGGAGGGAATGGGGGAGCAATACCGTTCAAAAGCACTATTATCATTCTTATTTACAAGTCGAGAAAATAATTGAGTATATCGTTTATTTTTGGAAACTTACATAAGACATAGGAATAAATATAGAAAAATTATTTTTAATTAATTAATATTAATTGATTTTTTTAAATTACTTTTAAAAATTTTATTTTGTGAAAGATTTGAAGTAAGGACTTAAGATTTAAAATTTTTTATTTTAAAACTTAAGATATAAAAGTAATTTATAAAATTTGACTGATATTTATTAAAAAACGTTGACTCCTAAATTAAATTTAAGAGCTATTTAATTATTTTCATGTGAAGGTACATTTCAAGTTTGATATGTTATCATGTAATTTAATTACGAAATGTCTGTTTTTAAAGAATAGTTTAATATAATATTAAGACACTTTTCTTGCTATTTTCGTATAAGTAGCCATTTATTTACTGTTATATAAAAAATAATTATATTATGTGAATTTAATCTTCTATTAAAGTTAGAGTATGTTTCTGAATACAATATCTATTTATATAATTCTAGATAAAATTATTAAAATATTATTAAATTATTAAAATTGAGTTAATAGTCAAATTCATTTATGAAAAATTATTCAATCTCTATTTTAGTTTCTAAAAAATAAAATTAATCAAAATAGTTTCCAAAAGATAACTGTGTTGGTAGAGTTTGTCCTTCTATCATCTCACTTGATGACGTAGCTAACATTCATTGACGTAGAATATTAAGTGACAGTGTGGTACACCCTAAAACGATGTAGCTTTGTTTTTTGTTTTTTGTGGCCTCCAAGTATTGAGACGATGTCGTTTGATGTTCAGAATGGGGTATTCAAACATTTCTTTTTCCCGTGACCACCACTCATAACAACCAAGTCTCTATTTCGCTCCAAAATCTCTCATCTCCTCTTTTCTCTTTGAACCTCCCTGTTTACTTTAATACTCTGTGATGCGACACTTGCACACGAGTTCGCGCTACCAGAGTGCAAAATTAACAAACATAAGCAAACCCAAATTGCCTGAGATGTTGGAACCAATGTTAGAACCCTAATCCCAATCTCAAATTAGTCCCAATATTAGAACCGCAATCTCAATCTCAAGCATAAATAACTCTTTCTCCACGTTGACGACAGTGGCGCCTGCGGGGAAGTTGTGCCATGTAGTGGGCTCTAAGCCTCTCAGAGTCACTACATAAAATGTGCTGAGTACCGTCAGATTCGTTAAATAAATTCACCGATAATTAATTTATTGTCCGATTTACCGTCGTCCTGAAGTTGACGGTATAAACAGTGCCAAAAATTCTTTACCAGCGGATTATTTCGTCCGACACTAATTATCCGTAAATTTTTCGTCAGTCTTTTCAATGACTGTTGAGACTGAGTTGCTGATAACTGTCGAATTATTCCAATGGTAACTTTGGCGCCATATCACATGTTTTGGCGCTAAGTTACCATCAGATTTCTCTGCCGATAAATCTTACGGTAGTTTTTTTGTGGCACAGTTAAGCCACAACTATTAGTCAAATTAAAACTCTTGTTAATAAAATTAGGGCAAAAATTCAAAATTATCAAAAATCAACAAATTATTTTATTAAAAATAAATGGTTTGAATATAATAAAATGTCACAGAAGTAGAATACAATAAAGTAGATATAAAAAAAATAAATTCCTAAATCCCACAGATCTCAGTAATTGTCATCGTCGTTGTCTTCCCCCTGCTGAGGCGGCAGAGTAGGTGCTGATGTCGGTGCCCCACCAGCAGCACCGCTGCCTCCAGTGCACATCTGCTCGTTGTACACCTATATCTGCTCTCGCAAACAATCTAGCTACTCCATCTTTTCTGTCAGGTCTAAGCTAATGACAATGACTCCTCTTGCGTGTGCAAGAAGGTCATTGTACCTCTCCTCAAATTGCTCCGCTTGTTGGTTAAGCTCCTATGTCAGTTTCTGCACCTCCTCCCTCAAGTCGACAACTTACTGGGGATCGGCAGGACTGGTGGCAAAGGCAGAGAAAGCCACCAATACAGAGGAGCGGAGGCTACTGGCAAAGAACGATCCCAACCTAAAGTGGCGATTCTTGTGGGTTTAGAGGCGGTCTCATGCTAAACCCTATCAGGATCTACCACTGAGGTCTCGAAGCCGGCTTCGTCGTTCCCACTAGGCGGCTGAGATTGCTGGGCCGCGGCATCCAATCTCTGTGTGTAATCCTCCTACATTACATACGTTGTAATTAGGATAACAGTTAATTGACTTTAAACCAAATAAATTTGAAACTTAGAATTAATGAAACTCACATAATGGGCCACATACCGCTCGTCAGCAAATCTCTCCTTGTTGGACTTCAAGGTATGAGTATACTTGAAGGTCTCCTCCAGTGTTGCCTCACGCTCCAATGACTTAGACTACACATATTCAAATCAACCAATAAAATAAATGAACAAACAACTAATTTAAGTAACTATTAATAAACATTACCAAACTACTTACCAGAATGCTTTTCGTCTTTATGAAGGTCGCCGACCCACCCTTATACTTTGACGACCTCGGCGAAGTCCTGTTAGCGACGTTTGTCAGACGGCGATGCTTGAACCCTCGTTATTTCTAAAATGGGCCTCCAGTTCTTTCTTGATAGATGGACGAATCCAAGTCGTTAGGTGGTCGCGCCCTTGACGAACATCGCTCATCATCTGCTGAAGTCGTTTAGCTGTCTAGTAGTCGTAGATCTTCCTAACCATGAGATTATGTTCCATATCCCATATGAATTTCAATTGTACAAAGTGATTCAACAACATTAGTTAGTTAAAATAAAATACATTTCAAATATAGTTAATTCAACAACATTGGGTTCTTACCTTCCACTTTTGACACCATTGCTCTCTCGTCTCAGCAGAGATCTTTGTGTAGCTCGGCCATGGGTGGTCGTACATAGATTTAATCACCTCAGAGATCTCCTATGTACATGTATTGTTGTTTGGTATAAATCTATCAATGAAAACATTTAAGATTAACAAATACATAGAAACATATAAACCTTAACAAATTCAAAATAGATTGCGGATAGAAGACATTCAAATAGTATGTACTCACGCCTGCATGCCATCAGGCCAAATCCTCAGCCGGATAATGGGCGATGGTGGAGGGACATCCTGTTGGGACGCATTAGAGGAATCACTCACCACGGGCTCTGTCGCTAGATCTGTAGGGGCATAGCAGAAGGAGGTACGTACTTCGGGTTTGGGACCATGATGAACTGTTGGTCCGCTGGACCTGCCTACGACGTCATGGGGTCGACGAGGTAGTCGGAATAGAGGGCAATGACTGAGCAGTTCCTGGGGATTCCACAAAAACCCTCCCTCTACCATAACCAGCAGATCCACTCGATCTACCTCTGCTACCTGTCGGCATATCTGCAAAAAGAATATATTATTAACACTAATCAGCATATATACTACATAAATCATTCAACATTTAGATTATTTCAAAAAAAAAGTTGACATAGCCTCTCCTAAAATTGAACATATATCCACCTTTACAGTTCTCACAAATATAACCAACCTCAATCTACAGCATTAGTCAAAACACAATTAAATTCACAACATTTCTAGTAGAATATATTAACTTATTTTCATACTTGAATATATATATATATATATATATATATATAATGTTGTACATATAATATTTCAATGTCAAACACAACAATTTATTCAATTCAATTAAAGAGTTTAAATCATTAACAATTGAAAATTTTTAAATAATAAAAATCTAATTAAAAAATTAGGTCAAAATATAAATATTTCCAAATTAGTAAACCTTCGAGAAATAAGCCTATTCTTCAAGAGTAAATAGTAGACATCATTATACTATACACATAAAAATATGTTTACATAACCTACCTCAAGAAAAACAAAACTATCTAGTTAGCAAGGTTAATTAGTTCTTGAGATTGAATAAGAAACAAAAAGAGACTCAACTTACAAATTTTACAAGCTTTACAGTTAACTATTGTTACTATTAAACACTGCACATAAAACTAACTATATTATATCAACTTAAGGCTTGTAACATTTTCTTAGCACATTTCCTACTTAAAAATTCAAGCATCTTGCACTTCTTCCTAAATCCCAAAATTAACATATAACTAATTCCTAATTCCTAAATTAAATTCATCCTAAATCCTAAATTAGCATATGATAACCAAATCCTAAATCCTAAATTAACTTTAACCTTAAACCTTAAATTAGCATATAATAATCAAATCTTAAATCCTAAATTAACATATAACTAATTCCTAAATCCTAAATTAACTTCATCCTAAATCCTAAATTAACTTAACCTTAAACTCTAAATTAGCATATAATAATCAAACTCTAAATCCTAAATTAACATATAACTAAATTCTAAATTAACTTAAACAGGGAAAAAGAGGGACCATGGAACCTGAGGGGCGAATAGAGAAAGAAGAATAGAGAGAAAATGGGAGTCTCGTTAGGGCTGGAAGGTGACAACATCGATGCTGGACGATGACAGCGGCGGTACTGGACGGCGACAGCGACAGACAAATAGAGAGAAAGAAGAAGTCGCGGCTAAGGGAGGGGAAAGGAGGAACAGAATGGTTTCGGTGAGGGGGAGAGGAGGCGGCAACAGGACGAGCAGGCGGCGGCAGGGCTGACGGAGCGACGGGGAGAGGAGGCAGTTAGAGAGAGAAAGAAAGAAGAGAGGTTAGAGAGAGAAAGAGAGAGAGAGAGAGAGAGAGAGAGAGAGAGAGAGAATTTTGAAATGAAGGGGGAGGGGGTTCGTGCTTTGAATTTTAGGGATCGTTAATGTTAAATTTACTAGCGGATAAATCCGACGGTAAATCTCACGCTAAATTTTGCGCCTATTTCTCCCATTTTTCCTCCAAGTATTACCAGCAAATTTACCGTTGGAAACGGAAATCCACCGGTAATGATTTGAACAAACCAATTCCACATCATAACCGTTCATAAATTCGTCGGTAAAGCCGATGCTAATGTGTGACGCTAAATCTGATGGTACTCTACATTTTTTTTTGCAGTGAGTTGTTTCCATGCCCGTGTAATCAAATCTATGGAGATGGATTTATCAGTGATCAATTGGTATCAATTTACCTTAATATGGGTTCTATCCATGATGCATAGAAGCTGTTCGGTAAAATTCCCAACAAGAATTTTGTGTCATGGAACTCCGTTGTTTTTGGGTTTTCAAAAATGGGCCACCTTGGCAGGTGCATCAGTTTGTATTCTATGATGAAATCTGAGTTTGCACCAGAATTGAATGAGCTTCCATTATTATCTGTTATCTTAGTTTGTGCTTTTGCTAAGGTTAGGGATGAAGGTCAGTATCGTCATTATTGTGCATTGAAGTTGGGTATGCTTGCTGGGAAACGTACAAGGTCATCCAACTGGAGAAGAAGAGTTATTTATGCTTGAGATTGGAATGACGGTTCTAACATTGGGACTGGTTTGAGTTAATTTAACAAACTTATCTGGTTAGCATCAATATTGTAACATTTGGGGTGTGTCACACTATCAGTTAACATTTAGCATCAGCGAACGTTAGCCACGTCATCAACTAAGATGACGAAAGAACGAAGTCCACCAACACATTTATCTTTCAGGGATTATTTTGATTAATTTTAACTTTCGGGGACCAAAATAAAGATTATTGAATTATCTTTCAGGAAAAAATTTGAGTATTAATACTTATTGTAACACCCTACCATACAGAGACTTATGCTTAAGTCATAATTCAGAGATGGCAAGGTATTACGACCTCTAAAACAAAAATTTAGTACGTATAGTAGTATGAATGATTGATTATAACTAGGAGCCTTGTAGAAAAAAGGGATAAACAAAAACTGCAACTCGAAAGCGCAACACTCCGATCACTAACACAACGAGCAAAGGATAAGCTAACGCAAGATCATATATATAAAGAGTATCAAAAACAGGAATATCAAGACTCAAAATCCGGCTGCGAAGATAACCGGTCCGAGCATAGCAATATATACATATAATAAAATAAGGAAAACCCCAAGGAAAACCCAAAGGGACACAACTACAGAAACCTATTCTCCAAAATCTCCCATAAGAGGAGTCATCACAATTTGTATTATTTAATGGAGATAAAAGTATCTAAACAAGATATATAAACCAAAACAGAGTCCCGAGAACAAAGGATCTTCGCTAAATCCAGAAGTCTCCAGCATGCCTCAATGAGAAGCCTCGCGTCCTGCATCTGAAAACCACAAAATCCGCATGGGTGAGAACCAGAGGTCCCCAGCATGGTAACAGCTTCCACATATATAATACATAATAATAGAGGAAAGCCGAAGGCAATCCTAGAACTTCCTCCAGAAAATATCAAAGCTTATAAACAAGCTAAACCGTAAGCGGCAACTAACTAAAGATCCTTCAGTCTAACTAATACTTCCCTTTCTACTTCCTTCAGACCTCCCAACAACCAGCAGGAGTATAATATAGCAAACACAGTTATATCAGACAAGAGATTTACAAATAGGAACAAATAAGGCATTTAGGCAATTAGCAAGTAATATGCAGTCAAATAGGCAATCTCAAACAATTCATGTAGTATGCTTATGATGCATGCCTGTCCCTAGTGGCTGATGATATCATCTGTCGGTTATAGAGCCAACCCGACAAGTCCTGGTAGCTAACCATTGGACTGTCCCTCTGTCGTGCATCCCCAACTCGAGTTATACTCATCATAAACTTGATCATAATCATGATCCATATCCATCACCATCACTGGTGAATATTTATCCATCACCATCATTGGTGAATATTTATGGGGGCGAGCTCATCCGGGACTTTCACAGTGCCCGGCCACACTTACGACATAGGGTCAAAAGAGCTTCGAGTCTCAACCTGGAGCACGTGGTGGCTAGCCACTGCTTCCTCCCAGGGAAACCCTCATCTCCGATGGTGGAAGTGCAAACATTCACAATTCATTCAACAGCATATATGCATTTATACTTAGCCATAAACATGGCTCCGCCGTCACATGGCATAATCCAGCCATCCGGCTCACGGTTAAATCCATAACCAGCCAATTCATTAACAATTATGGCCCTTCGGCCCATGGCATAACAAGCACTTCCACCGCCATTCTCCGCATCTCACATAATCATCTTTGATCCTCAATGATCATTCATTTTTCCCTTGCTTCACTCGCAAGTTACCACATTCACTAGCCCCTTTTTAATAGCTAGGCATGTCATAATGATTTAAGACATAAATGGTGAGATCGGAGGCTTAGAAGTATGAGATTTGGCTTTTAAAACTCAAAAATCAACTTTGGGATGAAAACAGGGCCACGCGTACGCGCACTCCACGCGTACGCGTGGATGGCCTCAAAAACTCATCGACGCGCAAGCGTCATGCAGGCTAACGCGTGGATTAAAGATTTGCCAATCGACGCGCACGCGCCAACCACGCGTACGCGTGGGTGTTCTCGTGCCCTAGGCACAACACTGGCACAGTTCTGGCATAACTCTCTGGAAAATGGCTGGGCATTGGGTGCAGCACAATCGGCGCGCCCGCGCACATCACGCGCACGCGTGGATGGCGCTTTCTGGAAGATCGGCGCGTACGCGCCAGGTGCGCCCACGCGCAAGGGGTCATTCTGCTAAAAATTTTCTAAGTTAAAAGCTGCAGAATTCACAGATTTAAATCCCAATCTTCCAACGGACATAACTTCCTCATTTTAAATCGTTTTTCACCCGTTCTTTGAACGGCATGGACATCTCGGATCCAATTTCATTTCTAAATAGATTTGGTACAAAACGGAGATCCGTAGTCCAAGTTATGTCCCGCCAAAGTGTGCCCAAAAACCATTTTTTCATACAAAACCACAAAGTGCCAATTTCAAAACAAGCCATTTCCAACTCTTTTCAAAACCAATCAAAACATGCCAAGTTCATCCCTTTTCTTTGAAATCAATCAAAATATATCAAATTCAACATCAAGCCTCCTCAACTCACACATTGACACACATTACCACAAATTACCAAAATCACTATCTCATCATTTTACCCCACTTCACCCAAGTGGCTCAAACTCAAACACATTGACATATCATATACTATTCCTCATGCCAATTCTCAACAACACCAATTCCAATAAATTATTATTGTACACAATCAACATCATACTCACCATCAACATGGTTCAACCCACAATTCAACCATAACCAATCATCAAGTATATATCACAACATGCATATTTCTCATACATCATACCACTAAGGCCTTAATAATCATCATCACATATATGACCACGTCATATATCTCAATCATTCAACAACATCAACAATTCAATGCCTATCTTAGGGCCTCTAGCCTAAGTATTTCCTACCACATTACATATTAGATACGGGAAACCGAAACCATACCTTAGCCGATTCCCCAAGCTCAACCGGAGCACTTCCAAACCACTTGTCCACAAGCTCTCAAGGTATCAACACCTCCAAGAACAGATTTTATCACACAAAACCCTCTTCCAAGCTTTCCAAAATCACCAATCAAGCTCCAATATTCACATATACACAACCTAAGCCACAATCATCATACCCATACACAACATCTCAATACCCAAACATCATAGAACAACAAATTATACTAGGGTTGAGAATCTTACCACACCCAAGGTCCAAGGAGACAAGATTAACCTTCTCCTTCAAGAGAGTTGGGTCCTATAACATCAAAGAACCCAAAATCTCAACATTTTTGCTCATGAAACTCGAAATCAAGGGCTGGAATTTCGAACAGTAAAACGTGGCTTACCTCAAGATTGATTGTATGGGTTTTGTAGAGCTCTCCACGGTGAACGCGTGGCCGCAAACGGTGCGGCGATCGGAGCTCTAGATCAAAAGTTATGGTGGTTTGAAGATCAACCAAGGGAGAGAACTTGAGAGAGTGTTCTTCCCCCCTCCAATCAATTTCAGCGTGTGAGTGTCTCAAGTGAGGAGAGAGAGTGCTGAAAACTAGGGTTTTGGTTTAGTTATGTTGGGCCAAGGGCCCACTTTGGGTCCGGTTGGTCCGGTTTGGCCCGTTCGGTCCAATCTTGGTCCGATTTCTATAAAATTGGTATCGAAATTCTCGTCTCAATTTCCTCTATCACATTTAGCCATAAAAATAACATTTTTGGCTTTCTAGAATAAATTCTCATTTATGGGTTAATTAGCCATTAATTAACCGGGTCTTACATTCTACCCACCTAATTGGGAATTTTGCCCACAAAATTCAAATTCAATTACCTGAGAATAAGTGCGGATAATCCGTTCGTATCTCCGACTCAAGTTCCCAAGTGTGTTCTTCAACACCGCCTCGACTCCAAGCCACTTTAACTAATGAAACCTCTTTTCCACGCAATCGTTTGATACTAGTATCGTCAATTCTAACTGGAGCCACTGGAAGCGTCAAATCTTCTCTTAACTGAACTGATTCAGGTTCTAACACATGGCTAGCATCAGGAGTGTACTTCCGAAGCTGTGACACGTGAAACACATCGTGCAGGTTCGAAAGATGAGGTGGTAGAGCCACCCGATACGCCACCGGCCCAATCCTCTCCAGGATCTGAAATGGACCAATGTATCGAGGATTCAACTTCTTTGCTTTAATCGCTCTACCTACTCCTGTGGTCGGAGTAACCTTCAGGAAAACATGATCTCCTTCCTCAAATTCCAAGGGCTTCCGCCTCTGATCGGCGTAACTCTTTTGGCGACTCTGCGCCGTAAGCATCCTGTCTCGGATTTTCTTGACTTGTTCAGTGGTTTCAGCTATCATTTCTGGCCCCAACAAGCCTTTCTCTCCAGCTTCATACCAACATAGTGGAGATTGACATTTCCTCCCATACAATGCCTCATACGGAGCCATTCCGATGCTCGCATGGTAACTATTATTGTATGCAAACTCCACTAACGGCATATACCGATCCCAACTCGTCGGTTGGTCCAAAACACAAGCTCTCAACATATCCTCTAGTGTTTGGATCGTCCTCTCAGATTGACCATCTGTTTGAGGATGGTAAGCTGTACTCAAGCTTAATCGGGTTCCAAAAGCTTTCTGAAATGCACCCCAGAACCTCGAAGTGAAACGAGGATCTCTATCAGAGATTATAGTAGCAGGTACACCATGGAGTCTCACAATCTCCTTTATGTATAACCGAGCTAGCTCCTCAAGGGTGTAAGTCATCCGAATGGGCAAAAAGTGAGCTGACTTCGTCAGTCGGTCCACAATCACCCAGATAGCATCAAAACCAGTCCTAGTCCTTGGCAATCCCGACACAAAGTCCATTGCAATACTTTCCCACTTCCATTGCGGAACCTCTAAAGGTTGCAACATCCCGGAAGGTCTTTGATATTCAATCTTTACCTTTTGACAAGTTAAGCACTTTGAAACATATTCCGCCACATCATTCTTCATACCCGGCCACCAAAACATCACCTTTAAATCATGGTACATCTTAGTACTTCCCGGGTGAATGGAGAATCCACTTTTGTGTGCCTCCCTTAAGATATCTTGTCTCAAAGTACCAACATCCGGCACAATGATCCTACCCTTGAATCTCCATAACCCATCTTTTTCTTCCGACACTCTCCACTGTTTTCCTTGCTCGATAGCCGGTAACACCTTCCATAATGCTTCATCATTTTCATGAGCCTTTAGGAGTTCGGACTTAAAGTCACTTGAGATTTCTAATCGGCTCAAACACAAGGTTTCCAGATACTTCTCGAGCACCAATTTTTAGACTCTCGAATCCCTTGAGCAACTTCTCCTCTTGAAGCATCATCCAAGACGCATATAACGACTTCCGACTTAACGCATCCGCCACTATATTCGCTTTTCCCGGATGGTAATTCAACTCAAAGTCGTAGTCCTTCAATAATTCCATCCACCTCCTTTGCCTTATATTAAGCTCTTTCTGATCAAAGAGGTATTTCAAACTCTTGTGATCGGAAAAGACTTGGAACTTAACCCCATAGAGATAATGCCTCCACACCTTCAAGGCAAATACGACCGCAGCGAGTTCCAGATCGTGCGTAGGGTAACTAACTTCATGAGGTCTCAACTGTCGTGAGGCATACGCCACCACATTATGATGCTGCATCAGCACGCACCCTAGACCCTTCAACGATGCATCACAGTACACCTCAAAAGACTCGTTCGGCTCAGGTAACACTAACACAGGTGCAGTGATCAACTTTTTCTTCAATGCCTGAAAGCTCTCCTCGCACTCAGGAGTCCAAACAAACAGAGTGTCTTTGCGAGTTAACTTTGTCAACGGCAAAGCTAATTGCGAAAAGCCTTTGATGAACCTTCGGTAATAGCCAGCTAAACCCAGAAAACTCCTTATCTCGGTTACTGTGGTTGGTTGCTTCCATTCCATCACAGCCTCCACCTTAGTTGGATCTATGGCTATTCCCCTCTTACTCACCACGTGACCCAAAAACTTTACCTCATCCTTCCAAAACTCACACTTAGACAATTTCGCATAGAGTTTCTTCTCCTTTAAAATTTGCAACACGGTCCGCAAGTGTTCCGCATGCTCTTCTTCGGTCTTGGAGTAAATTAGTATGTCGTCAATGAAGACAACAACGAATTTATCCAGAAACGGACGGAACACTCTATTCATGTAATCCATAAACACTGCAGGAGCGTTCGTCAACCCAAAAGACATTACAGTATACTCGAAATGACCATAACGAGTCCTGAAAGCAGTCTTAGGGATATCCTCACCCCTCACCCTTATCTGGTGATAACCGGATCGCAAATCGATCTTGGAGAAAACCCCAGCTCCTTGTAATTGATCCATGAGATCATCAATCCTCGGCAATGGGTATTTATTCTTTATGGTGACCTTGTTCAGCTGCCTGTAATCCACACAGAGCCGCATACTTCCATCTTTCTTCTTTACCAGTAATACTGGAGCACCCCACGGGGAAACACTTGGTCGGATAAAGTTCTTACCCAACAATTCCTCTAACTGAGACTTTAGCTCGGCCATCTCTAACGGTGACATCCTATAAGGAGCACTTGAGATTGGTCCCGCCCCAGGCACCAACTCAATAGCAAACTCGACCTCTCGGTTAGGTGGAAATTCCTCAATATCATCGGGAAACACTTCCGGAAACTCACACACTACCGGAATCTGATCCAACTTTTGATCATCACCCGAAACACCAGCGGTTAACAACAGGATACCCTGACATTCGATTCCAGAACAGTTCACCATCATCGAATTCAAGTAATAATTATTCACCACGACCGGCCCTTCTGTATCTTCCGGCATAAAGTACACCGACTTTGTAGAACAATCAAGCAGGACATGGTTCTCAGATAACCAGTCCAATCCCAAGATAAGATCAAGACCGATCATCGGCAAGCAGATTAAATTATGGACAAAATCACGCTGCTTGAACTTAAACGAAACTTTCGGGCATCCTAGCCTAGTTACCATGGCTTCATGGGTAGCATTATGTACCTTTAGGTCATAACCTAAGGTTACGATCTTCAATCCTAACTCATGGGCTTTCTCAAATGCAATAAATGAATGCGATGCTCTCGAATCAAATAAAGCATTTAAAGTTTGACCAGCCATTTCACAGTTACCTCGAATGAGTGTCTCAGATCCTTCTGCACCCACAGCTGAGGTGGTGAACACCCGACCAGTCTGTTGTGCTTTCCCAGCACCTTGCTTTTGCTTCTCTGGACAACTTGCGGCTTTATGCCCCGCCTTTCCACAATTGTAGCACAAACCCCATCCGGCCTTGCATGGTACTCCCGGATGGTGACTCCCACACCTAGTACAAGCTTGATCATTCTGAGGCTGCTTCCCAAACCTTTTCCCTTGGGAGTAGTTGTTGTTGGGCCTCCTAAAAGAACCTCCCCTCTTGAAAGACAGACCTCTAGGTGCAAAGCTCTTCCCTCGGTTCTGTGGAAATGATCCTTTGTGACTTTCTTTCTCAGCGGCTGCCCTCTTCACACACTCTTCAGCAACCCTACACTTGTTCACCAATTCGGAGAAAGTCCTAATCTCCATTGGCCCCACCGAACCGAAAATATCACTCCGGAGTCCTCCCTCGTACTTAACACACTTCCATTCCTCATATTCCACCGGAGTCCCTTGACACATACGAGAGAATCTGAACAACTCCTCAAACTTGTCAGTATACTCAGATACGGACATAGTACCCTGCTTCAGCTGCAACAATTCAAGCTCCTTGGTCGTCCTAGCAGAAGTCGGAAAGTACTTCTTATAGAACTCCTCTTGGAAGACATCCCAGGTGATATAATCATCACCCTGCTGCAGAAGACGACGGATACCTTGCCACCAATGCGACGCTTCACCTGTGAGCATATAGGTAGCGAACTCGACACGCTGTCCTTCAGGTACCACTTGTGCTTGCAGTGCTCGCTCTATAGCCTGAAACCATGTATTGGCCTCAGTCGGGCTAGTAGTTCCCTTGAACTTAGGTGGATTAACCTTCAAAAAGTTTGCCAGTGTCATCGGGCCTTGAACTCCACCTCCGTCATTACCATGGTTGTTCATCTGTTGACCAAGAGCCTCAGCAGTGGCTTGCATAGCAGCAGCCATATTCTCCAACGCAGTCATAAAGTTCAACGGGTCATTAGGGTTAGTGTCCGGCGCACGAGCATTAGTACGACCTCTCCCACGGCCTCTACCGCGTCCACGAGGCGCCATCTGGTTCCTATACACACCAAACAATCGATATTAAGTTGATCAGTCTCAATATCGGAAGTTTAGTACTTTAAAGTCCCAAATGCATGCTCATGAACGTTTATGCCAACTATATCAAGTAGATATACTAACAGCACATAACACACATACAGAGAATGCACAGAAGTATAGTCAGTCCATTCCTCAGGCTCTACAGGAACGAACTGCTCTGATACCATAATGTAACACCCTACCATACAGAGACTTATGCTTAAGTCATAATTCAGAGATGGCAAGGTATTACGACCTCTAAAACAAAAATTTAGTACGTATAGTAGTATGAATGATTGATTATAACTAGGAGCCTTGTAGAAAAAAGGGATAAACAAAAACCGCAACTCGAAAGCGCAACACTCCGATCACTAACACAACGAGCAAAGGATAAGCTAACGCAAGATCATATATATAAAGAGTATCAAAAACAGGAATATCAAGACTCAAAATCCGGCTGCGAAGATAACCGGTCCGAGCATAGCAATATATACATATAATAAAATAAGGAAAACCCCAAGGAAAACCCAAAGGGACACAACTACAGAAACCTATTCTCCAAAATCTCCCATAAGAGGAGTCATCACAATTTGTATTATTTAATGGAGATAAAAGTATCTAAACAAGATATATAAACCAAAACAGAGTCCCGAGAACAAAGGATCTTCGCTAAATCCAGAAGTCTCCAGCATGCCTCAACGAGAAGCCTCGCGTCCTGCATCTGAAAACCACAAAATCCGCATGGGTGAGAACCAGAGGTCCCCAGCATGGTAACAGCTTCCACATATATAATACATAATAATAGAGGAAAGCCGAAGGCAATCCTAGAACTTCCTCCAGAAAATATCAAAGCTTATAAACAAGCTAAACCGTAAGCGGCAACTAACTAAAGATCCTTCAGTCTAACTAATACTTCCCTTTCTACTTCCTTCAGACCTCCCAATAACCAGCAGGAGTATAATATAGCAAACACAGTTATATCAGACAAGAGATTTACAAATAGGAACAAATAAGGCATTTAGGCAATTAGCAAGTAATATGCAGTCAAATAGGCAATCTCAAACAATTCATGTAGT
Organism: Arachis ipaensis; assembly: GCF_059453495.1. Lineage (NCBI taxonomy): Eukaryota > Viridiplantae > Streptophyta > Magnoliopsida > Fabales > Fabaceae > Arachis > Arachis ipaensis. Next base: position 117,592,262 of record NC_142435.1, on the reverse strand, counting down.
ATGCTTATGATGCATGCCTGTCCCTAGTGGCTGATGATATCATCTGTCGGTTATAGAGCCAACCCGACAAGTCCTGGTAGCTAACCATTGGACTGTCCCTCTGTCGTGCATCCCCAACTCGAGTTATACTCATCATAAACTTGATCATAATCATGATCCATATCCATCACCATCACTGGTGAATATTTATCCATCACCATCATTGGTGAATATTTATGGGGGCGAGCTCATCCGGGACTTTCACAGTGCCCGGCCACACTTACGACATAGGGTCAAAAGAGCTTCGAGTCTCAACCTGGAGCACGTGGTGGCTAGCCACTGCTTCCTCCCAGGGAAACCCTCATCTCCGATGGTGGAAGTGCAAACATTCACAATTCATTCAACAGCATATATGCATTTATACTTAGCCATAAACATGGCTCCGCCGTCACACGGCATAATCCAGCCATCCGGCTCACGGTTAAATCCATAACCAGCCAATTCATTAACAATTATGGCCCTTCGGCCCATGGCATAACAAGCACTTCCACCGCCATTCTCCGCATCTCACATAATCATCTTTGATCCTCAATGATCATTCATTTTTCCCTTGCTTCACTCGCAAGTTACCACATTCACTAGCCCCTTTTTAATAGCTAGGCATGTCATAATGATTTAAGACATAAATGGTGAGATCGGAGGCTTAGAAGTATGAGATTTGGCTTTTAAAACTCAAAAATCAACTTTGGGATGAAAACAGGGCCACGCGTACGCGCACTCCACGCGCACGCGTGGATGGCCTCAAAAACTCATCGACGCGCAAGCGTCATGCACGCTAACGCGTGGATTAAAGATTTGCTAATCGACGCGCACGCGCCAACCACGCGTACGCGTGGGTGTTCTCGTGCCCTAGGCACAACACTGGCACAGTTCTGGCATAACTCTCTGGAAAATGGCTGGGCATTGAGTGCAGCACAATCGGCGCGCCCGCGCACATCACGCGCACGCGTGGATGGCGCTTTCTGGAAGATCGGCGCGTACGCGCCAGGTGCGCCCACGCGCAAGGGGTCATTCTGCTAAAAATTTTCTAAGTTAAAAGCTGCAGAATTCACAGATTTAAATCCCAATCTTCCAACGGACATAACTTCCTCATTTTAAATCGTTTTTCACCCGTTCTTTGAACGGCATGGACATCCCGGATCCAATTTCATTTCTAAACAGATTTGGTACAAAACGGAGATCCGTAGTCCAAGTTATGTCCCGCCAAAGTGTGCCCAAAAACCATTTTTTCATACAAAACCACAAAGTGCCAATTTCAAAACAAGCCATTTCCAACTCTTTTCAAAACCAATCAAAACATGCCAAGTTCATCCCTTTTCTTTGAAATCAATCAAAATATATCAAATTCAACATCAAGCCTCCTCAACTCACACATTGACACACATTACCACAAATTACCAAAATCACTATCTCATCATTTTATCCCACTTCACCCAAGTGGCTCAAACTCAAACACATTGACATATCATATACTATTCCTCATGCCAATTCTCAACAACACCAATTCAAATAAATTATTATTGTACACAATCAACATCATACTCACCATCAACATGGTTCAACCCACAATTCAACCATAACCAATCATCAAGTATATATCACAACATGCATATTTCTCATACATCATACCACTAAGGCCTTAATAATCATCATCACATATATGACCACGTCATATATCTCAATCATTCAACAACATCAACAATTCAATGTCTATCTTAGGGCCTCTAGCCTAAGTATTTCCTACCACATTACATATTAGATACGGGAAACCGAAACCATACCTTAGCCGATTCCCCAAGCTCAACCGGAGCACTTCCAAACCACTTGTCCACAAGCTCTCAAGGTATCAACACCTCCAAGAACAGATTTTATCACACAAAACCCTCTTCCAAGCTTTCCAAAATCACCAATCAAGCTCCAATATTCACATATACACAACCTAAGCCACAATCATCATACCCATACACAACATCTCAATACCCAAACATCATAGAACAACAAATTATACTAGGGTTGAGAATCTTACCACACCCAAGGTCCAAGGAGACAAGATTAACCTTCTTCTTCAAGAGAGTTGGGTCCTATAACATCAAAGAACCCAAAATCTCAACATTTTTGCTCATGAAACTCGAAATCAAGGGCTGGAATTTCGAACAGTAAAACGTGGCTTACCTCAAGATTGATTGTATGGGTTTTGTAGAGCTCTCCACGGTGAACGCGTGGCCACAAACGGTGCGGCGATCGGAGCTCTAGATCAAAAGTTATGGTGGTTTGAAGATCAACCAAGGGAGAGAACTTGAGAGAGTGTTCTTCCCCCCTCCAATCAATTTCAGCGTGTGAGTGTCTCAAGTGAGGAGAGAGAGTGCTGAAAACTAGGGTTTTGGTTTAGTTATGTTGGGCCAAGGGCCCACTTTGGGTCCGGTTGGTCCGGTTTGGCCCGTTCGGTCCAATCTTGGTCCAATTTCTATAAAATTGGTATCGAAATTCTCGTCTCAATTTCCTCTATCACATTTAGCCATAAAAATAACATTTTTGGCTTTCTAGAATAAATTCTCATTTATGGGTTAATTAGCCATTAATTAACCGGGTCTTACACTTATTGATTGGTAGAAATAGTTTTAAATTTATTAATGAAAATTTTTTTTAAAATATTTTAAAATAAGACAAAATTAAAAAAATCCAATTATTTTAAGTAATAATACATATGTGTTGTAAAATAAATAAATAACGAAGAGAAAATAAATATAAAATAAAGAATTATAAATTGATAACTCTAGTATTAATATTTACTAATATTATTATCTCAATATAAATGATATGATTCATATATATTCACTAATATGTTGCAGCGTACATCTATATAGGGAGAGAGAGGTGTTTTATATTGATCGTGTGTATATTGTCTGAGATCTTGTCCCCTATTTATACACGTACCAAGTTCACATTTTCAAACATCATTAATTTAATCTATTTTGAGAACTTGAGCCTTCTTCTTATTGACAAACTGAACCACCCATATTATAAAGAAAGTCAAATCATTAATGGACATCCATATCACAACATTCTCCTTGGATGTCCATTTAGGATTATGCCTCTTTAAAACCTTACTAAAGAAAAATCCAATGAAAAAAACTTTAGTGAAGGAAAAAGAGTACAATATCCTTTGTGATGAGGACTGTCTCGTTAAAAACTTTGTCAAAAAACCTCAATAAAAAAAATCTGACCAAAGAAAAAAGAGTACAGTCTCCCCCTCTTGTTAACATTACTTAATATCTTGAAATTGGCGTATCCCAATTTGATGTACCAATCTTTCAAAAGTGAATTTTGGAAGTGACTTTGTAAATAAATCTGTCAGATTATCACTTGAGTGGATCTGTGGGACATCAATAGTTTCTTGATTTTGAAGGTCACAGTGAAAAAGAATTTGGGAGAAATATGGTTTGTTCTATCACCTTTGATACATCCACCCTTAAGTTGAGTAATGCATGTTATATTATCTTCAAACAGAATAGTTGGAGCTATTTTCCTATCAGTCATTCCACATGATGATAGAATATATTGGATTAAACTCTTGAACTAAAAACACTCGCGACTTACTTCATGTATCGCTAGTATTTTAGCATGATTAGAGGATGTTGCTACTATTATCTGCTTTGTAGACCTTCATGATATAGCTGTATCACCATATGTGAATAGGTATCCTATTTGAGATCTTTCTTTATGTGGATCAGACAAGTATCCTGCATCTACATAGCCAACTAATTGCGACTTGGATTTATATGGATAAAAAATCCCATATCAACTGTTCCATGAAGATATCGAAAAATTTGTTTGATTCCATTCCAATGTCTTCTGGTTAGATATGAACTATGCCTTGATAGTAAATTCACAGTAAATGATATGCCAGGCCGTGTATTATTAGCAAGATACATTAGTGCTTCAATGGCACTGAGATATGGTACTTCAAGACCAAGAATATATTCATTTTCTTCTTTAGGATGGAATTGATCCTTTTTCACATCCAAAGATCTTACGATCATTGAGGTACTTAATGGATGTGACTTATCCATATAAAATCTCTTCAAGATCTTTTTTGTGTATGTTATTTGAAGAATAAAGATTTCATTATTTGTATGCTCGATCTGTAGGCCGAGACAAAATTTAGTATTTCCAAGATCTTTCATCCCAAACTCTTCTTTTAGAGCTTTTATAATTGTTGGAATCTCTTCAAGGGTTCTAATGATATTTAAATCATCAACGTACAACAATTATAATGAATTCAGATGCAGATTTCTTTATAAAAACACATGGGCAGATATCATCATTCTTGAATCTGTTTTTTGCCAGATACTTAGTAAGACGATTATACCACATTCGTCCAGATTGCTTTAGACCATATAAATATCTTTGCAATTTGACTGAGTATAACTCCTGCAAATACTCATTGAATTGTTTAGATATCTTTAGTCCTTCAGGAATTTTCATATAGATATCATGATCTAATGATCCGTATAAATAAGTTATCACCACATTTATTAGATGCATATGTTGTTTATGGTGTGCAGATAAACTGATCAGATAACGCAATGTTATTGCATCTACTACAGGAGAATATATTTCTTCATAATCTATACCAGGCCTTTTTGAAAAACCTTGTGCCACAAGTCGAGCTTTGTAGCATACAACTTCATTTTTCTCATTCTATTTTCTTACAAATACCCATCTGTGTCCAACAGGTTTTACATCTTTTGGTGTACGGACTACAGGTCTAAAGACTTTACGTTTTGCAAGTGAGTATAACTCAACCTTCATAGCTTCTTCCCATTTTGGCCAATCATTCATTTGTTGATATTCTTCAACTGTTCTTGGTTCAAGGTCCTTACTTTCATGCATGATGTGTAATGCCACATTATATGCAAATATTTCATTAATAATTATTTTATTTTGGTTCTATTTTTCTCCTGTAAAGACATAATTTATTGAGATCTCATCATTTTTATAATTTTCAGGTACCTGAACGTCTTCTGACGCCAAAATTATATTAGAATTTTAAACAACTACAGGTGTCTTTACTATATCTTTACTTTTTCAACAGGAATAGTATTTACCTCTTTTCTTTTTCGATGATTTTTGTCTTTGAAACCGACAGGCCTACCACGCTTCTAACGTGAATTTGTTTCGGTGGCCATTTGTCTGAATGGGACATCGACTCAAATTGGGGCATTTTCAACTGGTATATAGGATTTAGTTATCTTTTTTTGTATCAGAAAATACATCAGGAAATTCATTTGCTACTCTTTGCAAATGTATAATCTTTTGAAGTTCTATTTCACATTGTCCTGATCGAGGATCTAAATGCATTAAGTATGATGCATTCCAATTAAGTTCATTTTCAAAAAGCTTATTCTCTCCCCCTAATGTTAGAAATTTTGATTAATGAAAATGACAATCTGCAAATCAAGCTTTATACATGTCCAATTTGTATCTCAAGACACCTCACTAGAGGGAGGATCACATCCAACATATATCTCCAATTTTTTTGGGTCACATTTTGGTGCAATAAGGCGAGACAATTGGAACATATATTGCACACCCAAATATTCTCAAATAGAAAATATTTGACTGCTGGCCAAAAGCTAATTGCAGAGGAGAGAATTGGTGATAACTTGTTAGCCTTAAGTGAATAAGTGTTATAACATGTAAAATGGCATGCCCAAGCAGAGGTTAGGAGATTTGTTCTCATAAGTAAGGGTCTAGCAATCAATTAGAGCCTTTAAATAAATGACTCTGCTAGTCCATTTTGTTTATGAAAATGAGCTACTAGATGTTCAACACTTATACCATTGGCCATAATAAGCATCGAAAGCTTGAGAGGTGAATTCACCAGCATTAGCAAGATGAATTATTTTGATTGAATTTTCTGAAAACTGTGTTTTTAATCAATAATTTGAGCAAGTAATCTCACAAATGCTAGGTTGCGAGAAGACAATAAGCATACATGTGACCATATCGAAAATGCGTCTAATAGGACCATAAAATATCTAAAAGATCCATATAGTGGATGAATAGATCCACATATATCACCTTGAATCATTTTTTAGAAATTCAGGAGACTCAAATCCAAACTTTATTGTTAATGGCCTTAAAATTAACTTTTCTTAAGAACATGCGACACAACAGAATTCACTAGATTGAAGAACTCTCTGACTCTTTAGTGAATGTTCATGGGAGTTTTCATAATTCTCCACATCATGGTTATTCCAGGATTCCCCAATCGATCATGCCAAATTATAAATTCATTTGGATTAGTAAACGTATAGTTTACAATGACATGTGATTCAATTGCACTAATTTTAATATAATATAACCAAGAAAAAAGTGAGGATAACTTTCTAATATAACCTTTTATTTGAATCATGAGTTGTGATATATAAGTACTCATGGTTTTCCTCATTCATTATTTCAATATGATATCCATTTTGGCGAATGTCTTTAAAATTTGATAAACTTTTTAGAGACTTAGTAGACAATAGTGCATTATTTATTATGAATTTTGTTCCTCCAGAAAATAAAATTATAGCTCTTCTCGAGCCTTCTAACACATTACCTGAGTCAATAATTGTATTAACACATTCTTTTATTGGTACAAAATGCGTAAAATATATATTACTTTTGAGAATGGTATGCAAACTTCCACTATCCGTATGGCAAATATCTTCATTACATGTCCTTGCCATTTTCTTCAAAGACAAATAATAATAATAAGATCATAACATAAAATAAATAAAGATACATGCATAGTAAAATTGTATTCTTGATTGGGACTATTTGTCTAAATAACAATATATATATAAATAGTATCATATACTAAAAATTTTATTATTATTATTATTATTATTATTATTATTATTATTATTATTATTATTATTATTATTATTATTATTATTATTTTAGAACTTCACACATTTAGTGATTTTAAAATCCTTAAACATAAACATCAATATTTTATTAAATATTATTTATATGCATCATACTTAAAATTCAAATGCATAAGAGATAAAACTTAACAAGAATTTTCTTACATTATTTATTGACATAATTACTTCAATTTTTTCATCATTGATCAAATGACCAATATTTTCTTCAGGATCCTCAAAGAAATTAGATAATTCATAATAAGTGGTGTAATTTTTAGCAGCATTTTTTGAAATAAAATTTGTCTCCTTTTCTTTGTCATATTTTTTCAAGGATACTTGATAAAGATCAACTAAGTGTCCTGGGGTACAACAGGTACGCGACCAATATCCATTTTCACCACAACGGAAATATTTATCCTTTGTTGATTTATTTTGTCCATTATTTATTTTTTATCCCACTTTTGGTGAGATCCTTTCTTGTGAAAATAATTTTTTTTTCTTCCATAATTTTTTGTTACCAAAACCTTACCATTTACCTTTTATGGGGTTATAATTTACCATATTTGCTTCAGAAAATGGGGTGGTGCCAGCTAAGCGTGCTTTATGATTTCTTAAAAGTAATTTATTGTTACGTTCAGCAACAAGAAAGTAAGAAATTAGCTCAGAATAATGTCACCTGCAAATAAAAGAGCAACATAGCAGACAAAAGATGATTGACGGACTTGCTATGAAACTAGGAGATAGTAGATCAACTAGATTTTGGGAGAATACATGGTTACAGTAGGAAAAGTTGAAAAACTCCTTTCCAAGACTCTTCTTGATTTCAAATAATAAATGATCCGTAATTGGAGACTGTGAATTTTGGGATGAAATAGAGTGAGTGTAGAATTTCCAATGGAGGAGGAAACTTCGCTAATGGGAGACTGACAGTTTGAATCAGTTGCTTGATATCTTGCAAGCTATGAGATTGATTGCAAGCATACAAGATAGAGTGGTACAAAAATTTGACAAGGAAGGTGTTTATACCACTAACTCATTTGTGCAGGTTTTGCAGGTACATACTTTGACGGATAATATTATTAGCTACAAGTTCACAAATGAAATCTGGAAAGGACTAGTGCCTTCTTGAGTTGAGTTGTTTACTTTGTTTGTGCTAGTAGGTCGAGTTAATATAAAGGATTGCCTAACTAGATTGGACATCATTGATCGAAATGATAATGTTTGTGTTATGTGTAACAAGGAAGTTGAATATGTACAACATCTGTTTGTTACGTGTGAGTATACTTGGCAGGTATGCTGTACATGGATTACTCATCTGGGGCATGTTTGGAGCATCCTAGGTTCCATAAAAGAACACTTTGAGAGTTGGAAGACGATGTCTTTAAGAAAAGATGTGCAAAAAACATTGTTAGTGAGATTTTTCTCAATTATATGAAATATGTGGTTGTGTAGAAATGAATTTATTTTTCAGAACAAGGCAACAGATGTGGTGGATTGTGTTGCTAGGTCCTTTTGTTACTCTAGAGAATGGTACGAAAGCTAATTCATGTTGTTGATGGTTATGCCAGAGATGACATAGGAGTTGCATCGTTTTATTTTTCTGTCTTTTGTATGCTCCACCGAGTGTGTTGAGCTTGTTTCTTCTTTTAAAAAAATTTCTTTTTCTCGATACTGCTATTGTAGGAGCATATTCGAGGCACGGAAGGTCGAGAAAATTTTCTCTAACATGTCATTATCAGTTATCTTTTTCCCACATAATTTCATTCGTGAGGTAATTCGGAACATTGCTGAATTGTATTCATTTATGAATTTAAAATCCTGTAGATGCAAGTGTGTCCGCTCATATCGGGCTTGAGAAAGTATCACTGTCTTTTGATGATTATACCTTTCTTTAAGGTTTTTCCAGATATCTGCAGAATTATTTAGTGTGAGATATTCAATTTTCAATCTTTCATCAAGATGACGACAAAGAAGATCATGACTTTGCCTTTATCCTTCTGAGATGCTTTATTTTCAACTTTAATGGTATCTCTAAGATCCATTGAATCAAGATAAATTTCGGCATCTAATATCCATGATAAGTAGTTATTTTTAGATATATCAAGAGCATTAAATTCAAGATGAGAGAGCTTTGATATAATAAAAATTTATTACCCGTGTCATCCTAAATTTTGATTAGAATCGCGTACTGATAACGTGTTGTAAAATAAATAAATAAATAAATAAGGAAAAGAAAATAAATATAAAATAAAGAAGTATAAATAGAGAACTCCAGTATTAATATTCACTAATATTATTATCTTAATATAACTGAGATGGTTCATATATATATTCACTATATGTTGCAGCATAAATCTATATAAGGAGAGAGAGGTGTTTTATATTGATCTTGTGTATGTATTGTTTGATACCTTGACCCCCTATTCAAATTTCATTAATTTAATCTATATTGAAAACTTGAGCCTTCTTATTAAAAAACTGAGCCGCCCGTATTAAAAAAAAAAAAAAATCAAATCATTAATGGCATTCATATCACAATAATATGTATATAGTAAATTTTTTGTGTATTTGACAAATTTTGTATGTATACTTAAATAACTATTTAAAGAGTGCATGCCAAAAATATCAAAATTCGATTTCTAAAATTTGTCATTTTTAAAAATTTTGGACATTTAAAAAAAAGTTACAAAAAATCTATTTAGCGTAAAATAATCAAATTTTAAGAATAAAAATATCTTATTTTTTAATCATTACATAAAAATAGTTATATCAAAATTGGATCCTTAAATTTTTTTTTGAGAATATATATATATTGGATATTTTTATTATATTTTAAAATATTTTAAAAATATTTTTACTATTAATAAATTTAGAAAATATTTTTGCAGGAAATTTGATAATTTAAAAATATAATAATATCACCCCCATTTTTATAATGTAACTTTACGCATGATATTTTTTTATTATATATTTAAACAAAATTTATTAAAAAAAATTTGAAAATAAAAATGATAATATCCATTCTCTATTTTTAGCATTTACACGCAATTTTATATTGGTTACAAGAGGTGCTACCTGGCATTTACAGTATCCTAGTTGAAGAGGTCTATAACAGCAGTTCCTTCTCTGTTTAGGGAGAGTAGGTCCAAATCAAAAACATACATTCACCTAACCACAACAAAAGGCCTATGTGACATAACACACATACATACCCCCCTTTACTTTATTTTGTTACATCTCTTGCCTTTAATTAGTTTTCTCCCCCTTCCCTTCCCTTCATTGCGCCGGTATACTACTGCTCCTATTACTTTCTTTCCAATTCTTTAAATATTTATAGTAATTTACTTTGTTTACAAAATCTATGCAATTTGTTTCATTATAATAATGAGTCTATATATGTCAATCCTATATTCCCATTAAATAATAAATAAATATAAAGAGCGGGGTTCCAAAAAGCTTGTTCTCCATTCCCTCCAGGCTTTTCATCAATCAAACTCTCTGCTTACAAACATCCATCTGAATTCTTTTGAGGTTTGACTCAAATCAATTATCGGTTTAGTATCACTCCCTCTTCTCTCTTCTATTACCAAAAACTCCAACGATCTCTCTCTCCCAAAATAAACAAACATTCCTTCTTGTTGCACTAGCTATTCTTTCATCTTCTCTTCTCCATCACTACTTAATAATGGTAATAGTACAACGTCGTAGGAGACCTCTTCTGTTGTGCCTGATCTTGGTTCTATGCATATTGGGACATTGTCATGGATCAAGAACAACAAATTTATTCAAATTGAAGCCAAAGTCTGAGGAGATAAGAGGTCACTTTTTTGGGTTCTTGCCAAGAAGGATGCCATTTCCTTACTCATCTCCTTCAAGGAAACACAACGATATTGGTTTGCAAAGTTATTCTTCAACATCACCCTAATTATAAATTTATGGTCTCTCTTTTATTTTTTATTTTATTTTTTTTTAATGACTAATGTACATGTTACATGGACATGCCATGCCTATAGGTTAGTTTAATTTGTCCGTCTATATTTCGATTATTGTAATGTAAGAACTAAGAAGATACTTAGATTAGACTCGTTGGTTTTTTAGTCATGATGACAATAGTGTTATTTAAGGTTGTTTAAGAGGCAAAGGATGTGATTGGAGCTAATAGATTTATGTTTCGTCTTTTTGGTTTAATTTAAAAGTTAATCTCTAATTTTGTGTTCATGTGTTTGATTGTCATTTCCATGTACGTGTATGTATTAATAATACGGCATGCATTTTATTTAATGATTCTGATTATACGGAGTTAATCTTGTTATTTTTCTTTCGCTAATTGATTACCCTGACCTGAGGAATTAAATTACCTGAAATGTACTGAACCTGTGAAATCTGAGATTCTGAATGCAGAGCAATCTGATCGGATCCCACTGAATCAGGGTAAAGCTGATCTCACACCATTATCTGCCCCGGGTTGCGTGTATTCCTTCCTTCCTTTCTTTTTTTTCTTTCTTTTTTTTTCTTCTTGATTTAATTTCCTCCGTATAGTCATTATTAGTTTATAAATTTGTAACCAACGCAGAGTTGATCTCGAATAATATTGCGATCACCAATGATTTCGACTAGCAATCAATTTTCAGAAAATTCTGAACTCATGCATCCTATTAAATGCTCATATATACGTTAATTTGTCTACTCAAGTTCGACGGAATGTATGTTAGCGTAAATTCATAAAAACATCTAAGAATAAATGAAAAATCAGGAAGATAAATTTAGGAAATTTTATTGTTAATTAGAAGGTAATCAGAAGATATATTCTAGTATAATATAATTAGGGCAAAAGTATCATCATCAGCACTAATAAGTATAGCTTACTTTGGATATGGACTAGTGATTGGAGTGTCATTGGATTCCACTAAAAAAGAAAGAAAGAAGACATTATGAGAAACACAAATTATACATAACCAGTCTTTTAGTCTTTCCACCGCCATATATAGCGGTATTTTCATCATTAGACTTCTCATTTCAATTTGTGTGGCTTCTCACTCGAAAATAATAAATAGATACTCCAATTATTTTCACAATATTGTTGCTGAATTTGTACGTAAAACAGCCGATCCATAACCCAACTATTCTAACTATAACGCAATTATCTTTAATTGAGCGTTAACGTTTTTTCTTTTGTTGGTCTTTTTTAGAACACAACACACCCACACACACTATATGGGTTTTTTTGTTCACTAGTGGAATTTGAATCTGGATTTGATCGTTTAGGAGCATATGATATGCCACTTGAATCAACCACTGCGTTAACTTTAATTATCGGAAGAAGATAGCGCATAACATCCATTTTTGCGGTGCATTTCATTTGGCTTGACCAATAAAAGAAAAAAAAAACTATTTCATTTGGGATTTGGTTGCACAAAAGTTTACCCCGTCGTCAGCCCATCAATTCCTGGAAGTAAAAATTTAGAGTTAAATTTCAATTTGGCCCTAAAATTTATCTCGATATTCAGAATGACTCTCACAATTTCGTTGGCCCCAATTAGAACCTCTAAATTTACAATTGTGGCTCCAACTTGCCCTTGCGATCATCTCCATCACCAGAATGCTGATTTGATGCAATTGCATAACACGGTGGACACTACTTAAATGACGGCGCATTGGTTTCCCGCTCAAATCCTTTGGAAACTACGTCGTTTCAGTTTTTTGTGGGTTAAAACTCTTTCTTTCCACTAAGACGATCATAAGTTGCCAAACATCAAGAAAATCCTTACACTACGTGGTTGGTTTCCAAAGAGTTCGCGCGCGAAACCAATGCGCCGTCGTTTAAGTAGTGTCCACCATGTCATGCAATTGCGCTAGATTAGCATTCGGGTGATGGAGATGATCGCAGGGGCAAGTTGGAGCCACAATTGTAAATTTGGGGGTTCTAATTGGGCCCAACGAAATTTTGGGGGTCATTTTGAGTATCAGGCCAAATTTCAGGGGCACTCAAAGATTTATTGTAATTGTTATACAGATTTTTAATAAATTTGAGTTGGTTCGATATTTGTAATATAGGAGTAAAATTTATTCCTCTTTTATGGATATCAATTTTTAAAATACACCGAAGACTCCACTTTGAACAAAACAAAGGGTGCAACAAAAATGAAAATAAACTAAAATTAAATTACTTAAATTTAAAATTATAGAAAATAGAATGAATGACTTAGAAGAAATAAATGCCTTCCACACAATCAAAGGACTTTGGAATGAAAATAATAATGCAGAATTTAAAGAGAAAAGAAATGACTTTGCGAAAAAAAAATTGCAAAAGGAGAAATTACAAGACATTGAAAACAAATGTAAAAACATGGACTGAAAGACATAGAAGGAATTATACATAAATGAACTCGAGACAGACTCAGAAATTTGTTGGCATGTCAATGTGCAAGAATGCTTTCTAAAGATAAATTTTAACTCATTGCTTCTTCTGAGCCTCCTTAATTTTATAGACCAATCTAACCAATCTTATGCTACTAGATGTGACATAACTCGGAGTAAGATGAAAAATAAAAAAAAGGGACTCCTTTACCTCAATTTGATTTTCTAATGCAATAGTTAAGGGAATCACTCTACCTCACCTATTCACACCTAAGTTTCTCATAGAAATTTTCATTCATAAAAATTAATTCAAAAAGAGTAACAAAGAGTCTTTAAATAAGCTCCTAGAAGATCAACCTAAGAATGAGCCAAATCTTTTTAGATATCTAACTTGAATTTAAATCTCTAAAGATAATTTAATTTAAATCAAATTTGATCTTTATTGGATTAGATCAGATTTGATTTAAATTTAAACTTTCTAAAAATACTACTAAACAAATCAGAACTAAATCAAATCTTCTAACAAATCCTAACAACAAAATAAACTAAACATAGACTAAAAAGTCCTCCTGAACACGTATCAGAAGTCCAAAAATGGATGTTCCCGCCAAGTGCAGAACCAAGTAATTGTCCTTGTGTAGTACATCATCAATCTTAACATGTTATCTGCCGACCTTATTCTTCGACAAGTTTTGGCAAATCAAAACCCCTTTCTATCGACACCTTCTCTTCGAATTATCCTCTTTTGTAATTTGACCAATAGCACTATGATCTGCAACCTCGTCGACTATCAAATTCTTCGACTAACAATAATCATCAAAGTTTTATACATCTTAACCAATAAAAAAATGTTATACACTTATAGATGTATAAAAATTCTTTTGTTGTATGAAAATAAATATTAAAGAGTTTTAGTGTTTTACAACATACATGAAAACTCAAATTTCTTCAAATTCAAGCAACTCCAAACCAAAGATACTAATAAATGATTTGACGTGGGCAATTAAATTGTCATTTAATGATTTTTAACTAATTCACATGAATGATAAATAAATTATAATCACCCAAATCAGTTCCAAAGAATTTTAAAAACGAATATTTTAGTCTTAAAAAAAATTAATATACAGATTAATTTCCAACATTTTTCTCTATCAGACATAATAGTTACTAGTTCATTTTTCGGTGTGACTCAGTAATGGAGGCCTTATGCAGATTTTTAGAAAAATCTGGGTTAGTTCGATATCTAGTGATCTTGGAGCGAAACCTACTCCTCTTTATGAGTACCAATTTTGAGTTGTGCGCCAAAGATTATATTTCTTGATCGAAAAGATAAAGAAAAACTTAAAATGTAAAAGAATATAAATGACTTGAAATTAAAGTTGATGAAAACAAGTAAATGACTTCAAATTAAAGAAAAGCAATAAAATATTTTCAACAATGTCAAAGGACTTTGAATTCAAATACAATACAAAAATGTTAAACGAAGAACAAGAAAAACATTACAAAAGAAAGTAAATTTATAGGAAAGGAAAGATTACAAGGAATCTAAAAGGAATTTAAAAGAGACATGAAAGGAACCCTACAGAAAAAAATCTTTGAGTAAGATAAGAAAGTTTCTGGAGATGTGAAATTAAAGAGTCTTTTTCTGAAAACGAATTCCAACCTTTACTCCTTTCGAATTCTGTCTATTTATATCCCTTTTCAACCACTCAAATTCTATCAGGTGCTCCATATGTGAGAAAACTTAAGTGTAACTGTTTCCGCCATATAAATGATGGAGTAACCATCTTCAACTGCTTTAAACATTTAAATTTTTTCACTTGCTTCGATTATGGAATCATTGCTTCGATCACGAAGACATGTCCTCGACAAATATTTTTTATCTGTCCATCTTACTCGTCGATAACCTCTCTTCGATGAACTAAAAAAAAAACCTGCTCGATAATATTCAAACAATATTCTCGATATGCTCATCATTAATTTGAATTATTTTTTGACCAACAAATTGCCCCCTTGGATCGATGACTTTTAACTTGAAAACAAAAAATTCATCAATTCAATGAATTCCTTTTCTCCTTTAGCCTCAATAAAACTTATAAAGGAAAAGCTTTCAATCCAACTTTAACAAAACTAAAAAAGCTTTCAAACCAAACTCTTGAAATTCACAACTGACATCACATTTGAAAAACTGCTCCACTCAGCACATCCATTAAATGCGTATCTCATCATGCACACTTCCTCATTAATTTTGGACGTTTAACTTTTCTTATTCAGAAAAAAAAACCTTTTCAGTTTCACGTATAAATACATCTCCATTAGCTTTTGAAACTTTTCCAGAATCTTCTTTATCACACACTTTCTCCTTCTCAGTACTAAATCATTTCATCTTCTTAGTTCTGCATCTGAAAATAGGAAACATCTTCCTCATGAACCTCTCACCACTTGTAAGCCTCAATTCAATCTACACTCTTTCTTCAAGATATTTTCATATACTTGCCATATATATTTGAGCCATTAATTTGATATATCTGTTTCATAAATGAGTATTTTTATTTTATTCAACTCACTACTATGCATTTCCCAGAATCATCATGACCACCAGCAGCAACCGTTCTCCATCCACAAAAGGAAAAGAAACCATGGAAGAAATTCCATGTATGAACCTTCAGATTATAGCTCAAGACAATGATGTTATTATTGAAAACCCTGTTGATGCTGTCAATGCACAAAAAATCATTTTCCCTTTTGCTGTTGATGACCAAATGCACTCCTTCTTGAGCCCTTTACTTCCCCTTTCTGAAATTGATCAAGTCCTTTCTTTTTTTCCTTTTCTCCTTGGCTAAAAACTGTTAATAAAAAAGACATGTATATGGCTCCCTCGATGACCATACAAAACCGTTTCGAAATAACCCCAAAACTTCTTCAAAAAGTGTTAACTATATGGCCTGGTTCAAAAGGATCGAACCAGAAAAGAAGGATTTTTGGGCCTGGCATGGCATATACGACCTCCTTCAATATTCCCAGGACCAACTCACTACTCATTATTAGATGATTAGAGCTTCCTTGTACTTTTGGAGTCGGTTGACTAATAACCTTCATTTGCCATGTGGTATGGTTGGCCCTACCCTTTTCGATGTAGCCGTTATCATAGGGCTAACTCCTTTTGGGATCAATATTTCTGCTAACATGGAACCAACAAAGAAATACAAGATCAACTAGGAGAGCTCTTCTTATGAAGAATTAATAAAAAATAACATTGATCAAGGTAAGGATCCCGTTCCTGATGATGAGCACGTAGCCTTTTTATGTTTTTGGCTGAATGTTGTAGTTTTTTGTTCTCGAAGTATCACCATGTAAAGACTCTATCAATCTCTTGTTTCCCTGATCCATGAGAGTTCATCGACTTTATGTCTTTCTAAACTACTCCTAGGTAACCTGTGGTAACGAGCCTTGAAAATCGATCTCCTCTCAGTACAGGGGATCATTTTGGCTCCTTCAGTTGTGGTTAAATACAGTTTTTGAAAGGTTCATGGAGGTTGATGGCATCTTGATTTTAGCTAAACAACCCATCGAAGGCATCCACTTTGTCTCTTTGAAACTAACTTTTTCTTGTCCCAAAATCGGAGATCTTTTCTAGGCAGTCTTCACCAAATTCTACCATGCAAAAACCTTTCAGGACGGGGAGCTTAACATTGCACCTTTTGTTGATCGCAAATATAGTCTCACTTGGTTTTGAGTACCAAGAATTTTGAAGGACAATAATGAGAAGGTGCAACGCTCAAATGACAGAAACTGGAGCAATTATATTACCATCCAAGTTTTCACAACTGGCATCCCTATGTACAAAAAAGACCAATATCGAGTCACTTTACATGCTCTCCATTTTGTAGCTCGACAAATGGAATTTTCTCAAGCCTTGCCAGCTCTATTTGGTTCAAAATTATTGAGTCAACTAGGCCAAAAAGTCTACAACTCCATGTCGCTTATAACTCGGGAATTGAAACACAACAAAGGTTATTGATCTAAGTATGAAGTGATCAACTTTGTCCCGAGTCGATATGTGACCAAATCTATTCTTTTTTGGTAGCAAAAATATTATTCTCAATACAATCGCAGCCTTGAAGAAATTCTTGAAGGTATGTTGAGGTTTTTCCCAAGCATGGGTGAAAAGCCTACCTCCATTGCTGTCTCAAAGAGGAAAGCAGAATCCTCAAAAGCTTCAAGAAAAAATTTGAAAGTGTCGAAAGATTCTTTTGCAGCATCGACTTTGGCAGAGGTATCGAAACAAACAATATTTCTATTAATTTCTATACTTATATTTCCAATTGAGGTTATTTGAAGAGTTTTTTTTTAGGCTAAACAACAACATACCAGCAAGTTTGTTAAATCCCCTTCAGAAAATCCAAGTACTAGAACTTCTCCATCGAACAATGAAAGTTTCGAGGCTGACCCTACAGATGTCTCTTCCAGTTCCTACAACTTAGTAGATTCTAAAGCTACCAAGGTATTTGCACTTTCTTTTATCTCATATATATATATATATATAAAGTACAACCCCTTTATCGAAAGGTTTGTATGCAGGAAACGACTCCTCCTCCTCCAAGAAAAACTAGTACTAGCCCCACCATTCACCAATTATCTTTCACATCTTCTAGTGCCAACTCGACCCCACCAATCAATACTGAGCCAAAGAAGACAAAAGATGTTGAGACAAATCTTTTGCAAACTGGAGTTGTCATTGAAGCTCTATCGACCACACATGATGTCATTGTAGATATTCTTTCTGCCAAGGTCGAACTCACATCCTTTGCACAAGACCTAATTTTCCACTTGTTTCAAACTGGAGGTGCAGAAGTCAATAACCAAAGAGAAGAAACTATCGATCTCATCCAGGGCGATGACGTTTTGAATGAGCTTCTTGGAGTCATCTCAAAGATCTCCAAAGAAAAAAAAACTAGGCTATCAAGTTCTGAGAACAAATCAGTTCATCTAGATCAGAATTCACAAGTTCCTAACCTTTCTGAAGGCACACATGATCCAAATGTAACAAAATATCTCATTGATCCTGGTGTTCTCGATCTCCTTCAAAAACTAAAACTTCTGCTTGTCAATCCTGTTAAAGCATGGTTCTCATACGATGGTCTTGATGCTACAGTTAACTAGATCTTGAGCTCTAATATTTCCCTTCAAGATCCTTCTGATCATATCAAACCACTTGTATCTTTTATCAATCACACCAAAAAAAACCTTTCTCATGTCAAAATGAGCTTGAGCTCCATCGAAAAGGGATGAAAGAGGTTAAAGATTGATGTGTTAAGGTTAAGGTTTCCTTAGCTGATAGAAAAAAGAAAGTATTAGATTAGGAAGCTCATTTGATCGAGGCTTTTTCCGAATTGAATCAACTAATTAGTAAGAAAAATGAGCTTGAAAAAGAACTTTCTAAAATCAGACAAAACGAAGCTCTTCTCCAAAAACCTCTCAACAAACTCCAAAGTATAAAACAATTGCTCGACAAAGAAGTCTTTTCTTTATCAAAGGAAAAAGATGATCTGGACAATCAAACTCTCCAACATCAAACTGCAGAAAGCAAGCAACCTCAAGAGCTTCAATTACTCGCGCAAGATCATGTAAAGATAAAGGAGCAGCTGGACCAACTTTTACAACTCCATGAAGGCTGAAGGCTTGGAATGCCAAGTTTATTTTGTAACTAAGATTCCTTTTGAATTGATGATACTTTGAATTTATTTTAACTTTCCATTTATTGAGTAAATTTTGACTCCAGTATCAATATGCTTGATTCGATATGCATTTCCTGAATACAAATTGGTCACTTGAAAAAGTCCTTCGTAACTAGGAGACCATTTTCCATAAACTCTCTATTTTTTATCAATTAGCAAAATAACTTTAAAAACTAATTCACCAATATCAAAAACTTTTTCTTTTACTCATCGATTATATATACGAGCTATATTTTCCTTTTGATGAATAAGATTATCAAGTGCTAATATGCGCTCGTTATCAAAATTATTCAACTCATCATCCAATAAAATTCAACTGATAATTCCTCTTGTCGCATCACCCTTATAGTACTAAGATTGATTTTCAAAGGTAAAACTGCATCATGATCGTAAACTAATTTATAAGGGGATGTGTTTGTTGCGCCTCTTGGCGAATTTCGATAAGCCTTCAACACTTCACTCAAATTTTCATACCAAGTGTAAGGTTTTTGACCAATTTTCTTCCTAATCAAATTAATTAAAATTTTATTTGCAACCTCGACCTGGTCATTTGCTTGCGCATAATACGGGGTTGAAGTTACCATAGTTATACTTCTTGATGCTGCAAAACCTTTAATACGTTGGCCTGTGAACATCGTGCCTTGATCAGTACTTAGAGTTTGAGGAATTCCAAATTGATATATTATATGTTCTTCAGTGAAATCAATAATCTCGCTTTGGCCAACCTCAATTAAGGGAATAACTTTAACCCATTTTGTAAAATAATGAATTGCTACTAAGATAAACTTATGATTTTTAGATGAAGGACGATGAATCATTCCGATCAAATTCAAAACCCAACGTCTAAATGGCCAAGGTTTTATAATCGAGGGTAAGTCAGAAAGCAAGAATCTATTGTATTACTTCATGTTTCTGACACTCTTGACATGCTTTTGCATAATCAATGTAATCTTTGACCACAGACGGCCAATACACTCGATCACGTCGAAGTACCCACTTTATTCTTTCACCAGCTTAGTGAGCACCACATATACCCTCATGGACTTCACCAAGAGCAATTAGTTTTTCAGACTAACTCAAACACCTCATGAGACTTCCTTCGATGTCTTTTTTATACAACTCATCACCTATTACCACAAAATTAATTACTTTTAATTTAACCATTCGATCAACTTGCATGTTAGGATCTTTTAGATATTTTGCAATTGGTTTCTCTAATCATCATCATCCCACTCATCAATGACTAAGATTTCTCTTTCTTTGATAGGAGTAAGGATTTGTTGCACCTCTATCAATTTTCCTAAGGTCTCAGGTAAAAATTTATACTTCAACGCAATTTAGACCAACTCAATAGCAACTTCATTTTGAATCCTTGGAATGTGAACCAAAGATACTTTTCAAAAAGATACCAGTAATTTCCATACTGTCAATAAGTATTTTTATAATTTTTCATTCTTACATTTGAATTATTTTGACAATTGCTTTAAGATTAACTGAGAATCTCCCAATATCTAAACATTCAGTTCCCCTTGTTAACCAAAATTTCTACACCTAATACCAAAACTTCATACTCAACTACATTATTCGAACAAGGATACTTTAATTCAAACAAAAATTTCGATGGGATTCCCTTTTGAGATATAATTAAAATGCCGACACCAGCTCCGTCCTTGTGTTTCGACCCATCAAAATATAGCTTCCAAAGTTCAGACTCAATATCAATAATATTTGCTCCCTGGTAATTAGGATTGTTTGGCCGATTAACCAAAAAATCTGCAATGACCTTACCTTTAATGGCCTTAGTCGGGACGTATTACAAATGAAACTCAGTTAAAGTAAGCATCCATTTTTCCAATTGACTTCTTAATATTGGGTAAGACAACATATACTTAACCAGATCAGTTTTTGCAATAACTTGAATAGTTTTTGCAACCATATAATACTTTAATTTTGTACAAGCATAATAAAGAAAAAGGCACAGTTTTTCAATAGCAGAATATCCTGTTCGATATCAAACAACACTCAACTTAGGTAATAAATCGCCCTTTCATGCTCCTCCTTATTGTTTTGAGCCAGCATACAACCAATATAGTATTTGTTGAAGCTGCAACATACAATTTTAAAGGTTCGACAGGGTGGACTATTGCCATTACAGGTGCTTTCGATAAATAATCCCTAATTGAATCAAATGCCTATTGATGTTCTTTCGTCCACAAATATTGGGAATTATCTTTAAGTTTCACTAAAGATGATAAGATACGAGTTCGACTAGATAGATTAGAAATGAATCGTCTCAAAAAATTCACTTTCCTTAAAAACGATTGAACCTCTTTTTTCGACGAAGGGAGTGGTAAATCTAAAATTACTTTTGCCTTATTTTGATCGATAGCAATTCCTTTCTCTTGTACTACAAACTCCAGGAAATTTTTTGCTGAAACTACAAACGCACATTTCAAAGGATTCATTTTAAACCTTTCTTTCACATGGTTTGAAATGCTTGGCTTAAATGATTGAGATGTTAATCTATTGAATTTGATTTTACGATTACATCGTCGATATAGATTTCCATGAACTTCCTGATATACTCGTGGAAGATCGTACTCATGGCATGTTGATATGTTACCCTAGCATTCTTTAACCTAAAAGGAATTATTACCCATTCATAAGTTCCCAAATCACCAGGACATCGAAAGGCTATTTTCGATACATCATCCTCAGCCATAAAAATTTGGTTATAACTAGAATATCCATCCATGAAACTCAAAATCTTATTATCAGCTACAAAATCAATTAATATATCTGCCACAGAATCAATTAACTAGCATTGTTCAAATCACAAAAATAAATGCAAACACGGAGTGTTCCATTCTTTTTCACTACTGGCACAATGTTCAATGCCCATTCAACACAACAGGCTGTTTGAATAAACTTTGCTTTGATTAGCCTTTCGATTTTTTCTTTAATTTTAAGATTGATTTCAGGAGCAAAACATCGGGGTGCCTATTTCACAAGTTGAGAATTTCAATGTCAATCTATGTTCCACTAACTAAAAATCTAGACCAAGCATTTCATCGTAGTCCCAAGCAAAACAATCTTTGTATTCGACTAGTAAATCAACCAGTCTCGCTCGAAATTGTTCATCAATAATTTTACAAATATATGCAGGTGTAAAATCACCATCAATCCCTAAATTAATTTCTTCAAGTGGCTCTTGAGACTCGAAACCTTTTCATATCATCATTAACTGAAGTTTTTCAAAACCTAAAGGCTCCAAATCATAAATACAATTGAAAAAAAGATCGACTGGATCATATGAAGAAAGGAAAACTTTATTATTGACTATGTCAGCAATCAAATCATTTACAGAATTGAAATCTTTAGATATATCAATGGCAGACTGGTCCATATTCCTAACCCTGGGAATGGAAATACATGTAGCATCTAAGACACAACTAGATTCGATTTTAGGAATCGAAGCTATACTAGAAATTGAAAATACTTAATTTAAATTACTATATGATTCAACTTCATCAGAAGAATCCTTCCTAACATGAGAGACACTTGAACTATCTAAATAAAATTTTAAAGAACATAAATAGTTCAATATATCTTGTTTATCAGCCATGACAAGATACAATCGAACTGAGTGATCGACCTTTACTCCCAACCAATAGGTGTGTAATCAAGCTTTGGGTATTGCAGCTTCACATTAAGCCCTTCTGAAGTTAAAAAATAGCCTTCATAATTATAATAATTGAGCATCCTATCAACATGAAGTGGCTTTAATTTGTCATTATAAACCTTAAAGTCAACATGCATTTGCTCTACATAAAGACTTGAATCTACTTTTATCACTTCAATTTTTCCTTCATCAGTCCAAAGAAGGATACTTTGGTGCACAGTCGAAGGTACAGCCCCAACACCATGAATCCAATCCTGACCTAGCAAGGCATTATAACTATCCTTTGATGGGACTACAACAAAAATAGTAGTTCGAGATGATGATCCTACTTGAACTTGAAGAGCTATCAAGCCTTTTGCAGGTGTTGATACTCCACCATAGTCAGTCACTGAAATATTAGTAGGAATCAAATCATCGAAGTGCTTCCCAACTGTTTCGAGGGTTACCTGAAACTGAAGGTTGATCTCGGATGAGATTTGCTGTGGTGGCCGAAGCTGTTGTGTCCAACCTAATGGAACTGGTGGAACTGGAGATGCTGCTAATCCTTCGTCACCAGAGGATGGTGGTACCTACGAGAGACTCTGATGCTTAAGTTAGCATGGGCTTTTAGCAGGTTTTTAGTAGAATCAGAGTATGAGTTATACATGGGTGCTCCAGTGTATTTATAGTAGTGTGGAGTGACCTTCTTGATAAGATAAGTTAGTTATCTTATCTTATCTTTGAGTGAAGTCATCTTATCTTTAAGGGGAACTGCCCTTATCTTTCTAGGCTTTGGCTGCCTTTAGATTGGGCTATGTTCCTTCGTTTGGGCCTTTCTTGGGCCTTTATAGCGATTTGGCCAAACTCCTTGAGAGGAGGTCGGGTATTCCTGACCTAAAGAGGTCGGTTGACTTGTCTTCAATCAGCCCGGGTCATACAGCTCGACCTAGGGCATGAACAGTGCCCTTGCTTGAGCTCGATCTTTCTTTTGAGGTCGTGTTTTTGCTAGACTTTGACCCCTTTTAGGGAAGTCGAGCTCAAGCATTTTTGTTCTGTCGATCCCGTTTTGTAGGAGTTCCTAATGAGTTTTTGAATGCAAAGCATTTTGTCTCACTCCTTTTTAATTGCAACGCGCGTTTTGCATTTCCTTGGAAACGTGCGAAGGTTTAAATACTCATTAACTCTTCGCCGTTTTCCTTTTATTTCCCTCTTTGTATCTTCATTTGAATTTGAAAGCCTTTTTCCTCAGTTCCTCTTCTCTTTGCTTACTGCGACTTCTCCTTTCTCCTTACCCTTTTGTTTCTGGGCCTTCGTGTCTTCTTCTTCCTCACCTGCAAAGGCGATTGTTGGTGTCGTTTCAGTCGTTGCTTCAATCTCTGAGGGTTTATCATCTCCTCTCCACTGCAGGTTGGTTTTTCGTCTTCTCTCTCTCTTTTACTTTTCACGCCGTTCTTTTTATTGCTTGTGTTTTGGGAATGAAAAAGTTTTGATCTTTGTTTGGATTTGGAAAGTTTGAATCTTGTCTATGTCGTTGTGCCTGTAATGCGCGCCTTGAGGGTTTCTTTGATTTGTTGCTTGTTTCTGCCCCTTTTACTTGATTTCTTTATGCGTAGATCTTCTTCTGTTTGTATCTTGGAGTAATGGACTGTGAATTTGAAAAAAGGTTGCATCTTTTTTATGATTTCTGCATGCTTGATGTTGATGGTTTGCTGCTTTGTATTGATCGTCATTTGTCAGAGAAGGCTTTTGATCTTCTTTGTGTTTTTAGGACTTAATGCCGAGATTTTTCTCTTTTTTTTTCTGGATCCTTGCTTTGTTATTGCCTCCAAAAGATGCCTCTGGACCTTGGTGTGTGTCCTGGGGTTTCCTTTTATTGCTGTTTCTGAGTCTTTTAACATTCGCATGCTATTTGTCCGAGTTATCTCCATACTTGTCTGAGATGTCTCCTATTTTGTCCGAGCAGTTTGATTAGTAACCCTTTTTTTCCTTTTTTCTCACTGTAGGACTAATTGACCCATGTCTTCTTGCAAAAATATTGTTGAGATGTCTTCCAAGGTCCCGGATGGCATGTCTGACTGGCTGGACTCCCTTGTTTTGATGTGTGTTTCTGTGGTCGATTCTAAGTATTGTGTGCGGCTTAGGAGGCATCATAGGATTTATAGTAGTAGAGAGCAGGAGAAAAACTACGAGTTGGTAGCGCCTGACCCTGAGGAGAGAGTTTGTTTTCCCTCTTTGACTCGAGGGGACCGTCCCTTCTTTTATGCGTATGATTACTTTTTTAACCAAATGAACATTACCATTCCTTTTACTTCCTTTGAGACCGACCTGTTGTGGTCCTACAACGTAGCTCCTTCTCAACTTCACCCGAACTCGTGGGGCTTCATAAAAATCTTCCAACTGTTGTGCCAAGAATTGGATGTCCGACCTTCTCAAACTCTCTTTCTTTACCTTTTTGTTTTGACGAAGTCTGGGGCAGCTAAGAAGAAGGCTTCCTGGATTTCTTTTCGAGCTGCCCAGGGAAAGAAAGTTTTTTCTATGTACAACGAGTCTTTTAGGGATTTTATGAACTTCTATTTCAAGGTCCGAGCTGTTGAAGGAGCTCGGCCTTTCTTCTTGGACCAAAATAATGAACCAGCCTTCCCTTTATGCTGGCAAAAGAATATGGTGGTGTCTAGGTATTCTTGGAAAATGTTGGATGAAGTCGAGTAGGATTTTGTACATGTACTAGAGGAAAATTGGGGGGAGCCTCCCCATCTTGACACGAAGAGATTCTTGGGGGATCCCTCCCTTCTTTGAGCTGATTTGGGTAGCTGCCGATTTCTTTTTTAGTCTTGTCTTTTTCCTTTATTTTATCTGTTTATTTTGTCATTCCACCTCTTTCTTATTTACAACTTTGGTTTTGCTGCTTTATTTTTTCAGAGATGGTGAAGACCACTGATTCCATGAAGGCTTTTAAGAGGGTGAGGAAGGCGACTGCGGCCCAGAACATCTTGGCTAAAGGTTATGGGGAGGAATCTTCAAGGGCTACTCGGAAGAGGTCGACCTCGAATACTTCTGGGTCGAGAAAAGTCATACCAACTCCCCAGGTTCGCCTGGCTTCTTCTGATCTTCCCCAGTCGACCTCTGGTGCTGCTTCTCCTTCTGCTACCGGTCCTCCTCCCAAGAAGCAGAAGACTGTGGAGCCCTATGACCTGGATTCCCCTGACTTTGATGCTGTGGGGTTTGTTGACAACCAGATTGCCCCTTATGGCCGACTTCCTATGGACGACGTGTCCATCCTGCACCACCTGGATTTCATCACCAGTAGTAGTGTTCGGATGGCGCACATGGGTGTAGCTTTGTTTCGCTCAATCCAAGACTCTCCCGTCCATCCGACGAAGGCTTTTATGCTGGAAGCCAAGTCTGAGTTCGACAGGATTAAGGCTTTAAAGGATGAACTGGACGCTAAAGTGATCAAGCTGGAGCTGGATGTTGAGAAGGAAAAGTCTCGGGCTACCAGAGCTGAGGCGGCTGCGAATTCGGCCGAGGAGATGGCCAAGAAGTCGAAGGAGAGTTATACCCGCACTTATGGCGAGCTGCTGGAGGTCAGGGAGAGACTTGAGTCGGCCCATTCTGATTATGCTGAGCTTCAGAGCCACCTTGTGGGCAGTGTGACTGACGCATATGAGAACCTAAAAGCTCAGGTCCGAGTTCTTGCTACCGAGCTCGACTTGAGTCTTTTTAGTTTGGATAATATTGTTGAAAATGGTAAGATTGTTCCTGCACCGGATGAAGATGAAGAGGAAGGTCCTCCCCCAGAGCCGCCGATCAAAGCTTCTACTGCCACGACTTCTTCAACTACTGCTGCTGAAGTCAGCCACCCCGAGTCTGACCCTAACGTCCAAATCTTAACTTGAGAGGATGGGATGGTAGATGTGATTCCTGTAAATATCATTCCTCCCTCAACGACCCAGGGTGTCGCCGCTAAGGAGACCTTGAATCCCTTATGACTTGTTATGTATTTATTTAGCCCAGTTTGTGGGCTTTTGAACTCCTTTATTTTTTGTAACTTTGCATGGTGTGCTTTGTTTTTCTGACATTTTGGTTATTTTTCTTAGCAACTTTATTTTGGAAAAAAAAAAAAGATATCTTTGAACTCTTGAGGTCGACCTTCAAGTGGCCTTTTGAGCTTTTAATGCTTTTAAAATAGCCTTGTTTTCTTTGACGTGCTGACTGTCTTTTTAGGATTTCTATAGATCTTCTGTAAGGTGTCAAGATTCGGCTGTCCGACCTCTTTCTTGTCGATGTGATGACTTGTCTGATGACTTTTTTAGTATTCTCATAGAACACTTTTTAAAACAAGTTTGGTAGCTTTGTTGTGAGGTCGTGGCTTTTTGGGCTGAGCTGTGTCCCTTCTAGCGCACGCCTTTCATTGGTCCGACTTCCCGTGTCGATCTGAGCTGGCTTTCGTTAGTCCGACTTTTCTTGTCGGTCCAATCTGTAGCTTTCGTTGGTCGACTTCGCTTGTCGGTCCAATCTGTAGCTTTCGTTGGTCGACTTCGCTTGTCGATTCTTCTTAAGTTATTTTTAGTAATCCATTTTTAGTAAGGGCTGGCCAGGCCTTTTTCTATGGATTACTTTTTATAACTTTGTCGCTTTGATTGGTCTGGTCCGACTTCTTCTTAGTCGGTCCTTTCTAAGTTATTTCTAGTAATCCATTTTTACTCAGACCTCGTCAGGCCTCTTTCTATGGATTACTTTTTATAACTTTTGTCGCTTTGGTTGATTGGTCCGACTTCTTTATATCGGTTCGTCCTAAGTTATTTTTAGTAATCCATTTTTAGTAAGACCTTGTCAGGCCACTTTTTATGGATTTACTTTTTATAACTTCTTGCATTAATCCGTTTTTATCACTCTTTCATCTTGCCGATTTTGTAGAAATCGGGCGGTGAGTTTGGTTCTTACTTGGCCAAATTTGTCGAGGTCGAGCGGTAAATTCGGTTTTCACCTTGTCGACCTTTATCAAAATCGGACGATGAATTCGATTTTCATCGTGATCGGGCGGTGAATTTGGTTTTCACCTTGCCGACCTGTAGCTTTGTAACCGGGTGATGAATTTTTTACGTTTGGATTAATGCGTCTTGGTAGAGAAACTTTGTAGAGAATCTGGAAAATTTTATTCAAATAGAAAATAGGCATATAGGCAAGAATATATACATGTGAGTGTTTACCCCTCTAAGTCAGGCAACTTTACAGATCTTGGCTTGGTGCCTCGTTAAAAAATCTTTTCAGGAAAAAGAGTACACCTTGACCTAAGATCTTTATTACCTCCCAACTATAATACCTTCTTAGGTTGCAGGCATGCCACGACCTTGGTAGCTCTCGCCCCTCGAGTTCGGACACCTTGTAGTAGCCTTTTCCCAGTACATCGGTAACTCGGTAGGGTCCTTTCCAATTAGCTGCGAGCTTTCCTTCTCCGGGTCGACCTGTTCCGATGTCATTTCGGATTAAAATGAGATCATTTGGGTGAAACTTTGCCGGACAACTCTTCGATTGTATCTTGAGGCCATTCGACGTTTTAACGCCTCTTCCCTAATCCGAGCTCTTTCTCAGATTTCTGGAAGTAGGTCGGGCTCTTCTCTTTGATTTTAGGAGTTGGCCTCTTCATTGTAGTAGATTGATGAGCGGATAATTTATACGCTTTTTGACATTGTTTTTAGTATGTTTTTAGTAGGATCTAGTTACTTTTAGGGATGTTTTTAATAGATTTTGTGTTAAATTCATATTTCTGGACTTTACTATGAGTTTGTGTGTTTTTCTGTGATTTCAGGTATTTTTTGGCTGAAATTGAGGGACTTGAGCAGAAATCAGATTCAGAGGTTGAAAGAGGACTGCTGATGCTGTTGGATTCTGACCTCCCTGGACTCAAAGTAGATTTTCTGGAGCTACCGAACTCGAAATGGCGCGCTTCCAATTGCGTTGGAAAGTAGACATCCAGGGCTTTCCAGAAATATATAATAGTCCATACTTTGGCCAAGAATTGACGACGTAAACTGGCGTTCAACGCCAGCCTTCTGCCCAAATCTGGCGTCCAGCGCCAGAAAAGGATCCAAAACCAGAGTTGAACGCCCAAACTGGCACAGAAACTGGCGTTCAACTCCACAAATGGCCTCTGCACGTGCAACACTTAAGCTCAGCCCAAACACACACCAAGTGGGCCCCGGAAGTGGATTTATACATCAAATACTTACTCATGTAAACCCTAGTAGCTAGTTTATTATAAATAGGACCTCTTACTATTGTATTAGGCATCTTTGGATTACCTTATGATCCTTTGATCACAATTTGGGGGCATGGCCATCTCGGCCATGCCTGGACCTTCACTTATGTATTTTCAACGGTAGAGTTTCTACACTCCATAGATTAAGGTGTGGAGCTCTGCTGTTCCTCAAAGATTAATGCAAGTACTACTGTTTTCTATTCAATTCATCTTATTTCGCTTCTAAGATATCCATTCGCACCCAAGAACGTGATGAAGGTGATGATTATGTGTGACGCTCATCATCCTTCTCCCTTATGAACGCGTGCCTGACAAACACTTCTGTTCTACATGAATTAAGCTAGAGTGAATATCTCTTAGATCTCCTAACCAGAATCTTCGTGGCGTAAGCTAGAATGATGGCGGCATTCAAGAGAATCCGGAAAGTCTAAACCTTGTCTGTGGTATTCCGAGTAGGATTCAATGATTGAATGACTGTGACGAGCTTCAAACTCGCGATTGTTGGGCGTTAGTGACAGACGCAAAAGGAGGGTGAATCCTATTCCAGCATGATCGAGAACCGACAGATGAATAGCCGTGCCGTGACAGGGTGCGTGAGCATATTATTCACTGAGAGGAGGGGATGTAGCCACTGACAACGGTGATGCCCTTGCATAAAGCCAGCCATGGAAAGGAGTAAGACTGATTGGATGAAGATAGCAGGAAAGCAGAGGTTCAGAGGAACGAAAAGCATCTCCATTCGCTTATCTGAAATTCCTACCAATGAATTACATAAGTATCTCTATCCCTATTCTATTATTTATTATTCGAAAACTCCATGATTATTTTATATCCGCCTGACTGAGATTTACAAGGTGACCATAGCTTGCTTCATACCAACAATCTCCGTGGGATTCGACCCTTACTCACGTAAGGTATTACTTGGACGACCCAGTGCACTTGCTGGTTAGTTGTATCGAAGTTGTGACAATTATGAATTAAGATCAGAGCACCAAGCTCTGGAGCCATTACCAGGATTTGTTCGAGCCTGGACATCACAATTTCGTGCACCAAGTTTTTGGCGCCGTTGCCGGGGATTGTTCGAGTTTGGACAACTGACGGTTCATCTTGTTGCTCAGATTAGGTAATTTTCTTTTTGTTTTGTTTTCAAAAATTTTTCAAAAATCTTTCAAAAATTCTTCTTTGTTTTCGAAAAAAAAAAGTTTTCAAAAAAAAAAATGTTTTCAAAAATAAATTATTCTATGGCTTCAAAATTTTTAAGAATGAATTCTAGTGTTTCATGAAATATGTTGATTCATATCTGGCTGTAAAGCCATACCCAAACTATTTTGGGATTGGTATTCAACTAATCACTCCAGCCCATATAATTATATGCTAAAGCTTGGCTGGCTGTTAAGCCATGCCAGACCCTTTGATTGGAGCTTTAAGACTAACATGGCAAGATTCCTGGAATTCATATTAAAAATTTTGGAATCCTTATTTTTCCTTTTTCTAAATAAATTTTCGAAAAATATAAAATAAAAATCCAAAAAAAAAAAATTAGAAAATCATAAAAATCAAAAACATTTTGTGTTTCTTATTTGAGTCTTGAGTCATATCATAAGTTTGGTGTCACTTGCATAAGCATCTTGCATTTTTTTCGAAAATATCATGCATCCATAGTGTTCTTCATGATCTTCAAGTTGTTCTTAGTAAGTCTTCTTGTTTGATCTTGATGATTTTTTATTTTGTGTCTTTTCATGTTTATCATATGCATTCTTGAATTCTTAGTGCGTAAGCATTAAAGAGTTCTAAGTTTGGTGTCTTGCATGTTTTTTTTGCATTAAAAATTTTTCAAAATTGTGTCTATGATGTTCATCTTGACATTCAAAGTGTTCTTGGTGTTCATCTTGACATTCATAGCATTCTTGCATGCATCACATGTTTTGATCTAAAAATCTCATGCATTGCATAATTTTCACGTTTTCATAAAAATTCAAAAAAAATCAAAAAAATATCTTCCCCTTTTTCTCTCATCAAATTCGAAAATTTGAGTTGACTTTTTCAAAAATTTTTAAAATCAAGTTGTTTCTTATGAGTCAAATCAAATTTTCAATTTGAAAATCTTATCTTTTTCAAAATCTTTTTCAAAATTCAAAATCTTTTTCAAAATTCATGATTATTTTCGAAAATTCCAAAAAAAATAATTTTCAAAAACCTTTTTCTTATTTTATATCATAATTTTCGAAAATAACATAATCAATTAAGAAATATACGCATCAGAAAGGATGAGTGACCGAGGGACCGAGAGGGGGGGAAACACTGCGGGGAATGGAAGTAGGAAGGACTTCAGGATTTGGAATCGGGCAGCATATCAACAATTGGAGCATGACTCTTTTTCCGTGTTCGTGGATAATCTACCGGAGGATATCTCAAGGAGGGAATTGTACCACTTGTTCTGTTGGACGGGAAGGGTTAATGACATATATCTCTGCAGGAAATGGAAGAGTGGAAAGATTTATCTGTTTGCTTTTGTCCGATACACGACAAAAGGGGGTGCCCTGAAGGCAATAGCAGAAATGAACCAGTGGAGGATAAGAGGAAAAGTGATTACTGTTGGAGAAGCTAAGTTCCGAAGGCAATTCGGGAGGAGGGATCGACCGGTGGCTGTCGAACGAAGCTGCAAACAGGGGGAAGAGTCAGTAGAAGCTCATATTAGGAAAGAGGTGACTATTGACCCAGTGGCCGTGAATGGCCTGGTGCAGGAACGAAAGGAAAACATTCAGGGCAGGGTTGACTCGAAGAGGCTAGAGGTGGCCATTGTTGAAGCAAATATGGAATGGTTGGGGAGAAGTTTGGTGGGAAAAACTTTAAAACCTTTGGACATAAAATCACTGAAGGAAACATTGAAGAAAAATGTGCCACACATTGTGCAAGTACGGGAGATTGGGACATCGAAAGTTCTGCTAACCTTTGCTACCGTACAACAGGCGGACGAGGCCTTCACCATTAAACTGGATATACTTTTGCGTCTGTTCCATAGGGTATGGCGCTGGGGAGAGGGGGACCGATATGACACCCGCACAGTATGGCTAGAATGTTATGGCATCCCTCTACATGTGTGGGCGCCGGAGACTGTTAAATCTATTGGTGGACAGTGGGGTGAGGTGTTTCAATGTGAAGTGCCGACCGAGGAAGGGGCTTCTTTCAGAAAGGGAAGGGTCCAAGTGGAGACTGGGGTGTTTGATACAATCCGAGAGTGGGTTCAACTCTCTGTTAGAAATTCTGTGTTCGGCGTTTTTGTGAAGGAGGTGGCAGTGGAGGCTTCTGGGTCGGACAATGTGGAGGTGAGCCCCCAAACATGTGATGGAAATGGTAATGCTGACGACCAGGAATTTGTCCGGACAAGGGTGGCGGTGCCGTGGGATCCAGTGGCGGCCCTGGTTGAAGGTGGGGTAACGGTAGTTGAAGAGGCTAAGGACAGAACGGTAATTCAAGAGGTGCTTTTGAATGATGTGAACGTTAAGTATTTAAATTTCAAAAATGGTTTGAATGTACTAGATTCACTTAGTAGTACCAAGGAAGAAGGAGAAGCGGTTTCTAAGGGTTTGGTGGGGAATAATGAGGGGGAGTCTGAGAGAACCGTTACAGAGGTTTGGTGTACTGGGGAAGGAGGGGGCTGCAGAGGATATGCTTGGAGGGACAACTGCGGACAGATTGGATTATCTTATGTGGGCCAACCTATGTCTCACCATGATATGAGAAGAGAAGTTGTGGGCTTCGACTATAGTGGCCCAAATGGAAATGGTGCTCGAAAAGGAATGCAAGGAGTTGGCGGAAGGGTGTTAGAAAGGGGACCATCTGGTGGGGCAGGGGGGTTTAACATGGGCTTTGATGGTAGTGGCCCAAAAGAAAAGTTTAATGCCAGGGTATTAGAAGGAGAGGGCGGAAGGAATTTGGGGAGTGGGCCAGGTGCTGGGCTTGAGGAGCGAAACGGAGATCCATCTAGTGTGGGCAGAGGAGACTCGGGTGACCCGCGGATGGGGATGACATTTGCGATCCGAGGCGGCGAGGGTGGCATGCCTGGGTGCCATGCGGCGATTGTCGACGCCACGGGTGGAGGAAGGACCACCGATTGGATACCCATGGAGGCGGGGAATCCGAACGCGGCGCCAGGTCGGGTGGAAGTAGCGCTGAGCGCGAAGGGGGTTCCTGGTGGGGAGCTTGACGGGAGGCAGAGGGGAGGGTTGTCCGATCATGGTGAACGGTGCAACCAGGGGCCGATGGCGAGGAGTCCTTGTGGGTCTGCCCCAGCGAACCTGAATGGCGTAAACGGAGAGAAAAACAAGCAGGTAGCACAGTGCACAGTAGTGGATGGCAGGCCCGAAGAAGATTTAGGCATGGAAACCAGTGGGGAAGCACCAGGGTCTGAAATGGAGATAGAACGAGATTCAAGGGATAATTATGACAGGAATACACAGGAAGAACAGGTGAAGGAAAATGAAGCAACATGGGCGCTTGCAGTGGAATCTGGAGCTATCTTGTACGATGAGGAAGATGATATAATGGCAATTTTACAAGAACAGAATGAGAAATTAGAGGCAAAGAGAAAGTTGGCGAAGCAAAAAGAAAAGGCGAGGAGGAGTAGGCCAAAGAATAAACCTAAGGTGAGTCAAACCATGGTTAAATGATTATGAGTTGTTGGAATATTAGGGGGTTGAGAGGGGACGGAAAGTTGGGTATGGTGAAAGATTTGAAGCAAAAATTTAATCTGAACTTGTTAGGATTGATTGAAACTAAAAGAGTAGTGGTTACTAAGTATGATGTTGCAAGGCTGTGGGGTAATAGGTCTGTTGGGTGGGAGTTTGTGGAGTCGATAGGGTCGGCTGGGGGGCTCTTGCTGATGTGGGATGAGGTAGAATTTAAAGTACAGCATTGTCAGAAAGGAGAACGGTGGTTATGCGTGGAAGGGGTGGTAACAAAGACTAACTTCCTTTGTGCTGTTTGTTTAGTGTATGGAGCACACGGGAGGGAGGAGAAGCGAGGGGTGTGGGAAGAATTGAGCTATATTGTGGGTTTATGCCAGGTTCCTTTTTGCTTTTTAGGGGACTTTAATGAAATTTTGGAAGTGGAGGAGAGACAAGGGCTGAATAGTTTGCCGGCGTCAGCAGATGAGTTTAAGCAGTGGATGCATGATATGCAGCTGATGGATTTACCTCTTACTGATAGAAAGTACACATGGTTTCGGGGTCGGTCCTGCAGTCGGATTGATTGGGTGCTAGTGAGTGTTGAGTGGGCTGAGAAATACCCAGACATTCGGCTGAAAGGGGGTCCGCGAGGGTTGTCTGATCACTGTCCGTTGATTGTGGAAGGTACAAGATTAAAAGGAGGCCCTAGACCGTTCAGAAGCTTGGATGCCTGGTTTACGCACGAGGGGTTTCTGCGTTTGGTAAAAAATGAATGGAGAAATTTGGGAGATGCTCAGCTCATGGGGAAACTGAAGGCACTAACAGGCCCCCTGCGACAATGGCACAAGAATACCTTTAAGGAAATGGAGAAGAGTTTGGGGAGGTTTGAGGAGGAGATCACAAGACTGGACAATTTAGTGAGTAATGGGATTTATGATGGTACAACGGAGGCGAGAAGGAAGGCACTGGTGAGCTTCTGTGAAAAATGGTACGTCAGGAAGGAAATACATTGGAAACAAATGTCTCGATCCCAGCATGCGGCAAACATGGACAAGAACACCAGGTATTTTCATACCATTGCCTCGGCCAGACGAAGGTCTAATAGGATAGAGGCTCTGATGATAAATGGACGCCTTGTGCGGAACCAGACAAGGATTAAAGGGGCCATTAGGGGGTTCTATAAGGAGTTGTATCGACAGGAAGCTGCTCCGAGAATTGGTATTAGGGATGGATTGGTGAAACAGATTAGTGGAGAGGAGGCTGTAGCGTTGGAGGGCATGCCGTCAGAGGAGGAAATTAAGGAGGCGGTGTGGGACTGCGGATCGTCCAAGGCCCCAGGAAGTGACGGGTATAATATGAACTTCATCAAGAAATGTTGGGAAGACATTGGTCCGGACTTCACTGCAGCTGTATTAGACTTTTTCCAAAGTGTTCAGCTACCTACGGATGCGAATGTAACTTGGGTGACACTAGCACCAAAGTTTGAAGGGGCAAAAGAGGTAAAGGACTTTCGACCGATTAGTATGGTGGGCTGTTTGTATAAAGTGATATCGAAGGTGTTGGTGAGACGGATGAGGTCTGTGATGCCGGGGCTGGTAGGTGAGACTCAGACTGCGTTTGTAAAGGGTAGGAAATTCATGATGGGGCACTCATAGCCTGTGAGACAGTCCATTGGCTGAAGGCGAGGAAAAAGACAGCGCCTATCATTAAGCTCGATTTCCAAAAAGCTTATGATAGGGTACGATGGAGTTTTGTTGAGGTTGTGTTACAGAAGATGGGATTTGGCCAAAGGTGGAGGGCTTGGGTGAAGGAGTGTGTTAGTACGGCTACGATGTCAGTTCTGGTGAATGGGACACCGTCAAAACAATTCAAGATGGAAAGAGGACTAAGACAAGGAGACCCCCTATCTCCACTTCTATTTGTACTCGTGGTTGATGTTTTGCATAGGATGCTGGGGGAAGCTGTCAGGAACGGGCGCATTGCGCCGTTAATGGTAGGGAGAGATCATGTGGAACTGTCACACCTACAGTTTGCTGATGACACAATCTTATTTTGCCCGCCAGAGACGGAAACAATTGTCAACTATAAGAGGCTGCTACGATGTTTTGAGCTGATGTCTGAGCTAAGTATTAATTTTGATAAGTCAAATCTGATACCGGTGAACTGTGAGCAAGGATGGATTGATCATGCGTGTGGCCTGCTGGGGTGCCAAAAGAAGGAGTTGCCCGTTCGATACCTTGGGGTTTCCTTAGGAGCTAATCCACGGTTGATCAAGACGTGGAAACCAATCATAGATAAGGTGGAACAGAAGCTCAGCTTATGGAAAGCGAAGGTTTTGAATAAAGCAGGTAAGCTTGTACTCATAAAATTGGTACTTAATAGCCTGCCCATATACTACCTAAGCTTGTATAAGATGCCAAGGGCGGTTGCGGATAAGTTGATTGCTTTGCAAAGGAACTTTATGTGGTGTAAAGAGGACGGCAACTATGGCATTCCGTTGGTCAAGTGGGAGTTGGTCCAGGCTCCGAAAAAGGTTGGGGGATTGGGGGTGGGAGATGCAATGCTTAAAAACACAGCACTATTATTTAAGTGGTGGTGGAGGTTTTCAAAGGAGGAATGTCCGTTGTGGAAAAAGATTGTCTGCTCTTGCAATAAGTTGTCCCCTAATGCCATGCTAGCAACTCAGTCTCTACCGGTCAAAGGGGGCCTTGGAAGGATATATGCAAGCTAAATATCAAAGAGCAAAGGGTGCGAGATAAACTGGTGAGTGGTCTGGCGATGGAAGTAGGCAATGGTAGGCAAACCCGGTTTTGGGAAGATAATTGGATTCAGGGGGGCCCTCTGAAAAGGAATTTTCCACGACTCTTCTCTATTTCAAGCCAACAAGGATCTGTAATTGGGGACTGCGGCTTTTGGGATGGATTAGATTGGATTTGGAATTTTCAGTGGAGGAGGGAGCTGTTCCAATGGGAGCTTGAACTTGTCCATCAATTGCATGAGCAGCTAAGGCCAGTAAAGCTGTCATCTGAGAGAGAGGATAGTGTAGTGTGGAAATTTGATAATGCAGGGGTCTTTTCCACGAAATCCTTCATGCAGGTAATCCAAACGGAGACGTTGTCGGAGGAGATCACAAGCTATAGCTTCACAAATGCTTTATGGAAAGGTCTGGTACCCCCAAGGATTGAGCTTTTTGGTTGGTTTGTGCTAGTTGGTAGAATTAATACCAAGGAGAGATTGATTCGATTAGGAGTTGATATTCATAGTGATAATATATGTGTCCTGTGCCACAAAGGGGTAGAAACTGTTGAGCATTTATTTATCAGGTGTGAGGTAACATGGCAAGTGTGGTGCTCTTGGTTGCGTTTCTTTGGGAAAGACTGGGTTATTCCTGGGAACATGAAAGCTCTATTCGGAAGTTGGATTGGCATGCACAACAGAAGACAAGGGCAGAGAGTATGGATGACGGCGTTCTTTGCAGTGATCTGGAACATCTGGTTGGAACGTAATGCTAGAATATTCAATAATAACATCGCCAGTATTGACTTCATTCACACAAAGACAGTGGCAAGCTACAACGAGTGGACTGGAGGTGATTCTTTAGGTGATGAATAGCATATTGGAGGTGCCAGGAGATAGTTTCTCGGTCTGCAGGGGTCATGTTTTTATTGTCTGTTTTATGTTTCGTTTTATGTTTGTGTGTTTTGCTCCACTTTAACGTGTTGAGCTTCCTATGTTTCAAAAAAAAACATAATCAATTAAAGTTTTGATTCAAAAATTTGAAGTTTGTTACTTGCTTGTTAAGAAAGATTCAAACTTTAAGTTCTAGAATCATATCTTGTGATTTCTTATGAATCAAGTCATTAATTGTGATTTTAAAAATCAAATCTTTTTCAAAAACTAATTTCTATCATATCTTTTCAAAAAAAAAATATCTTCTTATCTTATCTTTTTCAAAATTTGATTTCAAAATATCTTCTCTAACTTCCCAACTTCTTATCTTTTCAAATTTGTTTCAACTAACTAACTAACTTTTTGATTGTTTCTTAACTTTTTCAAAACTACCTAACTAACTCTCTCTCTCTAATTTTCGAAAATATCTTCCCTCTTTTTCAAAAATTTCTTTTTTATTAACTAATTATTTTTATTTTTTATTTAAAAAAAAGAAAAAAAAATTTCGAAAAAAAATACTAACCTTTTTCAAAAACTATTTTCAAAAATCACTAACTCTTTTTCAAAAATTGTTTTCGAAAATTCACTTCCCCCTCTCATCTTCTTCTATTTGTTTATTGATATACTAACATCTTTCCTTCAACTCTCCAAAAATCCGAACCCCCTCTCTCTCTGAGTTCAGATTTTCTTCCCTTCTTTTCTTCTACTAACACAAGGATCCCTATACCGTGGTGTAAAGGATCCATATTATTATTACTATTTTTTCTGTGCCATCTTCTTTGTCATATGAGCAGGAGCAAGGACAAAAACATTCTTGTTAAAGCAGATCCAGAACCTGAAAGGACTCTGAAGAAAAAAAATTAAGAGAAGCTAAAATACAACAATCCAGAGATAACCTTTCAGAAATTTTCGAACAGGAAAAGGAGATGGCAGCCGAAAATAATAATAATATAAGGAAGATGCTTGGTGACTTCACTGCACCTAATTTCAATTTACATGGAAGAAGCATCTCCATTCCTGCCATTGGAGCAAACAACTTTGAGCTGAAACCTCAATTAGTTTCTCTGATGCAGCAAAACTGCAAGTTTCATGGACTTCCATCTGAAGATCCCTTTCAGTTCTTAACTGAATTCTTGCAGATATGTGATACTGTTAAGACTAATGGAGTAAATCCTGAAGTCTACAGGCTCATGCTTTTCCCTTTTGCTGTAAGAGACAGAGCTAGATTATGGTTGGATTCTCAACCCAAAGACAGCCTGAACTCTTGGGATAAGCTAGTCACGGCTTTCTTAGCCAAGTACTTTCCTCCTCAAAAGCTGAGCAAGCTTAGAGCTGATGTTCAAACCTTCAGACAGAAAGAAGGTGAATCCCTCTATGAAGCTTGGGAAAGATACAAACAGTTGACCAAAAAGTGTCCTTCTGACATGCTTTCAGAATGGACCATCCTGGATATATTCTATGATGGTTTATCTGAGCTATCAAAGATGTCACTGGACACTTCTGCAGGTGGATCCATTCACCTAAAGAAAACGCCTGCAGAAGCTCAAGAACTCATTGACATGGTTGCTAACAACCAGTTCATGTACACTTCTGAAAGGAATCCTGTAAGCAATGGGACGCCTATGAAGAAGGGAGTTCTTGAAATTGATACTCTGAATGCCATACTGGCTCAGAACAAAATATTGACTCAGCAAGTCAATATGATTTCTCAGAGTCTGCATGGAATGCAAGCTGCATCCAACAGTACTCAAGAGGCATCTTCTGAAGAAGAAGCCTATGATCCTGAGAATCCTGCAATAGCAGAGGTAAATTACTTAGGTGAACCTTATGGAAACACCTATAACTCAACATGGAGAAATCATCCAAATTTCTCATGGAAGGATCAAAAGCCCCAACAAGGCTTTAATAATGGTGGAAGAAACAGGTTTAGCAATAGCAAGCCTTTTCCATCATCAACTCAGCAACAGACAGAGAACTCTGAACAAAATGCTTCTAACTTAGCAAACTTAGTCTCTGATCTATCTAAGGCCACAGTAAGTTTCATGAATGAAACAAGGTCTTCCATTAGAAATCTGGAAGCACAAGTGGGCCAGCTGAGTAAAAGGATCACTGAAATCCCTCCTAGTACTCTCCCAAGCAATACAGAAGAGAACCCAAAAGGAGAGTGCAAGGCCATTGACATAAGCGCCATGGCCGAACCTGTGAGGAGAGGAGAGGACGTAAATCCCAAGGAGAAAGACCTCCTGGGACGTCCAGTGGTCAATAAGGAGCTTCCCTCTGAGGAACCAAAGGAATCTGAGACTCATCTAGAGACCATAGAGATTCCATTGAACCTCCTTATGCCCTTCATGAGCTCTAATGAGTATTCCTCTTCTGAAGAGAATGAGGATGTTACTGAAGAGCAAACTGCCAAGTTTCTTGGTGCAATCATGAAGCTGAATGCCAAATTATTTGGCATTGATGCTTGGGAAGTTGAACCTCCCTTGTTCATCAATGAACTAAGTGATCTGGATCAACTGACATTGCCTCAGAAGAGACAGGATCCTGGAAAGTTCATAATACCTTGTACCATAGGCACCATGATCTTTAAGGCTCTGTGTGACCTTGGTTCAGGAATAAACCTCATGCCCCTCTCTGTAATAGAGAAACTGGGAATCTATGGGGTGCAAGCTGCTAAAATCTCACTAGAGATGGCAGACAGCTCAAGAAAACAGGCTTATGGACAAGTAGAAGATGTATTAGTAAAGGTTGAGGGCCTTTACATACCTACTGATTTCATAGTCCTGGATACTGGAAAGGAAGAGGATGAATCCATCATCCTAGGAAGACCTTTCCTGGCCACAGCAAGAGCTGTGATTGATGTTGACAGAGGTGAAATATTCCTTCAATGGAATGAGAACTCCCTTGTGTTTAAAACTCAAGGATCTCCCTCTGCAACCATGGAGAGGAAGCAGAAAAAGCTTCTCTCCAAGCAGAGTCAACCAGAGCCCCCACAGTCAAACTCTAAGTTTGGTGTTGGGAGGCCACAACCAAACTCTAAGTTTGGTGTTGAACTCCCATATCCAAACTCTAAGTTTGGTGTTGGAGAGTCTCAACAAAGCTCTGCACATCTGTGAGGCTCCATGAGAGCCCACTGTCAAGCTATTGACATTAAAGAAGCGCTTGTTGGGAGGCAACCCAATGTTTATCTAATTCTTATTTTTATTGTTTTTCATGTTTTCTTAGGTTCATGATCATGTGGAGTCACAAAATAAACAAAAAATTCAAAAACGGAATCAAAAACAGCAGAAGAAAAATCACACCCTGGAGGAGCATCTGTCTGGCGTTCAAACGCCAGAACAGAGCATAGTTCTGGCGCTGAACGCCCAGAATGGGAGCATCCTGGCGCTGAACGCCCAGAACAAGCATGGTTCTGGCGTTCAACACCAGAAATGGCAGCAAATGGGCGTTGAACGCCCAGAGTTGTGTGCAAGGGCATTTTGCATGCCTAAATTGGTGCAGGGATGTAAATGCCTTGACACCTCAAGATCTGTGGACCTCACAGGATCACCTCAAGATCTGTGGACCCCACAGGATCCCCACCTACCTCCACTCACTCTCTTCTCTCTTCTCAATCATCCTCTATTCCCAATAAACACTCTTCCCTATTCACTCTTTACCACTCACATCCAAACACCCACTTTCCTTCAAAATTCAACATCTCTTTCCCACTCAATCCCACCCATATGGCCGAATACACATCTCCCTCCATCTCCTCCATATCTTCTTCTTATTCTTCTATTCTTTCTTCTTTTGCTCGAGGGCGAGCAACATTCTAAGTTTGGTGTGGTAAAAAGCATAGCTTTTTTGTTTTTTCCATAACCATTGATGGCACCTAAGGCCAGAGAAGCCTCTAGAAAGAGGAAAGGGAAGACAAAAGCTTCCATCAAGGGTCTATAGCTCAGTGGTAGAACATTTGACTGCAAATCAAGAGATCCTTGAGATACCTCAGGGGATACATTTTCTTCCACACAATTATTGGAAGCAACTAAGGGTGGAACATCAAGAGCACTCCATCATCCTTCATGAAATCAGAGAAGATCTAAAAGCAATGAAGGAGGAGCAGCAAAGACAAGGAGGAGACATAGAAGAGCTCAAGGACATCACTAAGGTGGACTCATTCCTTGTTCTTACTTTCTCTGTTTTTCATTTTCTATGTTATGTGCTTATCTATGTTTGTGTCTTCATTACATGATCATTAGTAGTAGTAACTATGTCTTAAAGTTATAAATGTCCTATGAATCCATCACCTCTCTTAAAAAAAAATGTTTTAAATCAAAAGAACAAGAAGTACATGAGTTTTGAATTTATCCTTGAACTTAGTTTAATTATATTGATGTGGTGACAATGCTTCTTGTTTTCTGAATGTATGCTTGAACAGTGCATATGTCTTTTGAAGTTGTTGTTTAAGAATGTTAAATATGTTGGCTCTTGAAAGAATGATGACTAGGAGACATGTTATTTGATAATCTGAAAAATCATAAAAATGATTCTTGAAGCAAGAAAAAGCAGCAAAGAACAAAGCTTGCAGAAAAAAAAATAGAAAAAAAAATAGGTGAAAAAAAAAATAGAAAGAAAAAGCAAGCAGAAAAAGCCAAAAGCTCTTAAAACCAAGAGGCAAGAGCAAAAAGCCAATAACCCTTAAAACCAAAAGGCAAGGGCAAATAAAAAGGATCCCAAGGCTTTGAGCATCAGTGGATAGGAGGGCCTAAAGGAATAAAATCCTGGTCTAAGCGGCTAAACCAAGCTGTCCCTAACCATGTGCTTGTGGCGTGTAGGTGTCAAGTGAAAACTTGAGACTGAGCGGTTAAAGTCAAGGTCCAAAGCAAAAAAAAAAAAAAAAAAAAAAAAGAGTGTGCTTAAGAACCCTGGACACCTCTAATTGGGGACTTTAGCAAAGCTGAGTCACAATCTGAAAAGGTTCACCCAATTATGTGTCTGTGGCATTTATGTATCCGGTGGTAATACTGGAAAACAAAATGCTTAGGGCCACGGCCAAGACTCATAAAGAAGCTGTGTTCAAGAATCATCATACTGAACTAAGAGAGTCAATAACACTATTCGAAATCTGAAGTTCCTATAGATGCCAATCATTCTGAACCTCAATGGATAAAGTGAGATGCCAAAACTATTCAAGAGGCAAAAAGCTATAAGTCCCGCTCATATGATTGAAGCTCTGTTTCATTGATAGTTTGGAATTTATAGTATATTCTATTCTTTTTATCCTATTTGATTTTCAGTTGCTTGGGGACAAGCAACAATTTAAGTTTGGTGTTGTGATGAGCGGATAATTTATACGCTTTTTGACATTGTTTTTAGTATGTTTTTAGTAGGATCTAGTTACTTTTAGGGATGTTTTTAATAGATTTTGTGTTAAATTCATATTTCTGGACTTTACTATGAGTTTGTGTGTTTTTCTGTGATTTCAGGTATTTTTTGGCTGAAATTGAGGGACTTGAGCAGAAATCAGATTCAGAGGTTGAAAGAGGACTGCTGATGCTGTTGGATTCTGACCTCCCTGGACTCAAAGTAGATTTTCTGGAGCTACCGAACTCGAAATGGCGCGCTTCCAATTGCGTTGGAAAGTAGACATCCAGGGCTTTCCAGAAATATATAATAGTCCATACTTTGGCCAAGAATTGACGACGTAAACTGGCGTTCAACGCCAGCCTTCTGCCCAAATCTGGCGTCCAGCGCCAGAAAAGGATCCAAAACCAGAGTTGAACGCCCAAACTGGCACAGAAACTGGCGTTCAACTCCACAAATGGCCTCTGCACGTGCAACACTTAAGCTCAGCCCAAACACACACCAAGTGGGCCCCGGAAGTGGATTTATACATCAAATACTTACTCATGTAAACCCTAGTAGCTAGTTTATTATAAATAGGACCTCTTACTATTGTATTAGGCATCTTTGGATTACCTTATGATCCTTTGATCACATTTTGGGGGCATGGCCATCTCGGCCATGCCTGGACCTTCACTTATGTATTTTCAACGGTAGAGTTTCTACACTCCATAGATTAAGGTGTGGAGCTCT
Organism: Arachis ipaensis; assembly: GCF_059453495.1. Lineage (NCBI taxonomy): Eukaryota > Viridiplantae > Streptophyta > Magnoliopsida > Fabales > Fabaceae > Arachis > Arachis ipaensis. The sequence continues at coordinate 117,548,877 of NC_142435.1, read as the reverse complement.
GCTGTTCCTCAAAGATTAATGCAAGTACTACTGTTTTCTATTCAATTCATCTTATTTCGCTTCTAAGATATCCATTCGCACCCAAGAACGTGATGAAGGTGATGATTATGTGTGACGCTCATCATCCTTCTCCCTTATGAACGCGTGCCTGACAAACACTTCTGTTCTACATGAATTAAGCTAGAATGAATATCTCTTAGATCTCCTAACCAGAATCTTCGTGGCGTAAGCTAGAATGATGGCGGCATTCAAGAGAATCCGGAAAGTCTAAACCTTGTCTATGGTATTCCGAGTAGGATTCAATGATTGAATGACTGTGACGAGCTTCAAACTCGCGATTGTTGGGCGTTAGTGACAGACGCAAAAGGAGGGTGAATCCTATTCCAGCATGATCGAGAACCGACAGATGAATAGCCGTGCCGTGACAGGGTGCGTGAGCATATTATTCACTGAGAGGAGGGGATGTAGCCACTGACAACGGTGATGCCCTTGCATAAAGCCAGCCATGGAAAGGAGTAAGACTGATTGGATGAAGATAGCAGGAAAGCAGAGGTTCAGAGGAACGAAAAGCATCTCCATTCGCTTATCTGAAATTCCTACCAATGAATTACATAAGTATCTCTATCCCTATTCTATTATTTATTATTCGAAAACTCCATGATTATTTTATATCCGCCTGACTGAGATTTACAAGGTGACCATAGCTTGCTTCATACCAACAATCTCCGTGGGATTCGACCCTTACTCACGTAAGGTATTACTTGGACGACCCAGTGCACTTGCTGGTTAGTTGTATCGAAGTTGTGACAATTATGAATTAAGATCAGAGCACCAAGCTCTGGAGCCATTACCAGGATTTGTTCGAGCCTGGACATCACAATTTCGTGCACCATAGATCATTCTGGGGGATCCTTCTTCGATTTCTACCAGGATCATTGCCTCCATTCTATAAGCCAATCGGAAATGTGATTCCTTTGTGGTAGAGTGTGGAGTTATCCGATATGCCCATAGGACTTGTGGGAGCTCTTTAGCCCAGGCTCCCTTTGCGTCCTGTAATCTCCGTTTTAACTCAGCCAATATGACTTTATTAGCTGCTTCTGCTTGTCCATTAGCTTGTGGGTGTTCTACGGATGTAAATTGGTACTTTATTTTCAAGTCTGCTACCAACTTCCTGAAGCCTGTGTCTGTAAATTTAGTTCCATTGTCTGTGGTGATGGAGTAAGGAACCCCAAACCTTGTAACAGTGTTCCTGTATAAGAATTTCCGACTTCTTTGAGCAGTGACATTAGCTAGGGGCTCTGCCTCAATCTATTTTGTGAAGTAATCCACCTCTACAATAAGGAACTTGACTTGTCCTGATCCTTGGAGAAAGGGTCTAAGGAGGTCGAGTCTCCACTTTGCGAATGGCCAAGGTGATGTTACGCTGATGAGCTCCTCTGGTGGGGCGATGTGAAAGTTAGCATGTTTTTGACATGGTGGGCATGTCTTAATGAACTCGGTTGCTTCTTTTTGCAAAGTCGGCCAAAAGAATCCGGCACGGAGTACTTTTTTGGAGAGAGATCGCGCTCCCAGATGGTTGCCACATATGCCACTGTGTATTTCTTCCAAGACCTCCTTTGTGTTGGAGGTCGGCATGTATTTTAATAGGGATGTCAAAATTTCCCTTTTGTATAAGGTGTTGTTTATGATGGTGTAGTATTGTGCCTCTCGTCTCAACCTCTTCGCCTCCTTTTTATCTGTAGGGAGTGTCTTTGATTTGAGGTAATTGATTATGGGGGTCATCCATCCTTGATCCTGACCTGATATGGCTAGGACCTTTTCTTCTTCCGAGATTGATGGACTTTGTAGTATTTCTTGGATGAGACTTCTATTATTTCCCCCTGGTTTGGTGCTGGCTAATTTTGAGAGTGCATAAGCTCGAGCGTTCTGTTCCCGAGGTATATGGCGGACCTCATATTCCCCGAGATATTCGAGTTATTCCCTGATTTTGTCCAAGTACTTTTTCATGGTAGGGTCCTTAGCTTGGTACCTCCTCACTATTTGTGAGGTGACTACTTGTGAATCACTGAAGATGATAAGCTTTTGAACTCCAACCTCCTTGGCCAGCCTCAAACCGGCTAATAATGCCTCGTATTCGGCCTGATTGTTTGAAGCAGGAAACTCGAACTTTAGGGAGAGTTCGATTTGGGTTCCCTGATCGCTTTCTATTATCACGCTCGCACCACTCCCAGTTTTGTTTGAAGAGCCGTCTATATAGAGATTCTATTTTATAGGAGTTCCCGGGGTGTCAGTGTACTCAGCAATGAAATCGGCTAAATACTAAGATTTGATAGCCGTCCGAGCTTCATATTGAAGATCGAACTCAGATAGCTCGACTGCCCACTGTAGAATTCTTCCAGCTAAGTCTGTCTTCTATAGAATGCCTTTCATAAGTTGATTAGTCCGAACCTTGATGGTATGAGCTTGAAAATATGGGCAAAGTCATCGAGAAGTTAGTATGAGAGCGTAGGCGAACTTTTCTATCTTTTGATAGTTCAGTTCGGCCCCTTGTAGAGATTTGCTGATGAAGTAGATGGGTTGTTGCCCACTTTCGTCTTTTCTGACTAGTGCTGAGGCTATTGCCCGACTTTCCACTACGAGGTATAATATGAGTGCTTCTCCTTCTCGTGGTCGAGTAAGAATGGGTGGTTGTCCTAGAAATTTTTTGAAATCTTGAAAAGCTTGCTCGCACTCTGCGGTCCATTCAAACCTCTTTCCCTTACTTAGTGTGGCGTAAAAGGGGAGAGATCTTATGGCCGATCCGGCTAGGAATCTGGACAAGGCTGCCAGTCTTCCGTTGAGTTGTTGTACTTCTTTGACGCAGGTCAGACTTTTTATGTTGAGTATAGCTCGGCATTTATCCGAGTTCGCCTCAATTCCTCTTTGTGTTAGCATGAAACCCAGGAACTTGCCGGCTTCTACTGCAAAGGTACACTTTGCGGGATTAAGTCGCATGCCATGCTTTCTGATGGTATCGAATACTTTGGTAGGGTCGGACAGTAACGATTCCTCACTTTGTGTTTTTACCAACATGTCGTCTACATATACCTCCATGAGTTTCCCGATGTGGTCTGCGAAGACCTTATTCATTAATCTTTGGTAGGTAGCTCCTGCGTTTTTGAGTCCGAATGGCATGACGACATAACAGTAATTTACTTTTAGGGTTAAGAATGAGGTCTTTTCTTGATCCGTTGGGTACATTGGGATTTGATTATATCCCGAATAAGCATCCATGAAAGAAAGGTACTTGTATCCAGAGGAGGCATCCACTAGAGTGTGTATGTTTGGGAGTGGATAGGGGTCTTTTGGGCAGGCTTTATTTAGATCGGTGTAATCAGTGCACATCCGCCATTTCCCATTTGACTTTTTCACCAATACAACGTTGGCTAGCCATAGTGGATACTTGACTTCTCTTATGAATCCTGCCTCCAGTAGAGCTCGTACCTGTTCTTCCACAGCTTGGGATCTCTCTGGTCCGAGCTTCCGACGCTTCTGTTGTATTGGCCGAGATCCTGGGTATACTGCTAGTTTGTGGCACATTAGTTTGGGATCTATGCCCGACATGTCTGCGGCCTTCCATGCAAAGAGATCGGCATTATCTCTTAGGAAATGTATCAGAGACTCCTTTATGTCTCTTTTCAAAGTCGCTCCAACATTTGTTGTTTTATTTGGGATATCTCCGATCTTGACTTCCTCGATCTCGCCCTCAGGTTGTGGACGAAGTTCTTCCCGACCTCGAATTCTTCCGAGTTCGATACTGTTGATTTCTTCTCCTTTGCCTCTAAGGTTCAGACTTTCGTTGTAACAGTGTCGCGCAATTTTCTGGTCTCCTTTTATCGTGGCAATCCCTTCTGGGGTTGAAAACTTCATACATAGATGTGGAGTCAAAACTACTGTGGCAAGCTGATTTAGCGTTGTCCGACCTATCAGAGCATTATAGGCTGAGCTCACGTTGACTACGATATAGTCTATGTTGAGTGTCCTTGATCGGGTTCCCTTTCCAAAGGTTGTGTATAGTGAGATATATCCAAGGGGTTGGATTGGAGTGTCTCCTAGTCCAAACAAGTTGTTCGGATATGCTCTGAGCTCTTTTTCTTGTAGGCCGAGTTTGTCGAAGGCGGCTTTAAACAAGATATCTGCCGAGCTTCCTTGGTCCACCAGTGTGCGGTGGAGGTTGGCATTGGCTAATATGATAGTAATGACCATGGGATCATCATATCCTGGGATGATGTCTGCCGCATCTTCTTAGGTAAAAGTGATAGTAGGGAGGTCGGGTGATCCTTCTCCTCCTCCAACGTGATATACTTCTTTGAGGTGCCTTTTGCGAGATGATTTGGAGATCCCTCCTCCTGCGAATCCTCCATTTATCATGTGAACGTGCCTCTCCAGAGTGCGGGGTGGTCGTTCAGCTCGTCCGACCTCTTCATCCCTTCTTCTTTTTCTGGGTTCATTCGTTTTGTTGGCTAAGTATCAATCTAGTCGTCCCTCTCTTACCAATTTTTCTATGACATTCTTTAAGTCGAAGTACTCGTTTGTAGGATGTCCATAGATTCGGTGGTATTCACAGTTATGTCCGATTTTCCCCTCCTTTTTTGCTTTTGATTGGACGAGGTGGTGGAATCTTCTCAGTATGGTATACTTCTCGGAAAACGTCCACAAGAGACACCCGAAGAGGTGTGTAATTGTGGTAATTTTTAGGCTTCTCTCCGTGTTGATCTTCTTTTTTCTTGGACTCTTTATCCTTATCCCGGGAGGAGTAGGAGAATTCGGATTTTGAGGTCTCTCCCAACCGAGAATTTTCTTCCATGTTGATATACTTCTCTGCTCGTTCTTGCACTTCATTTAAAGGTGTTGGGTGTTTCTTTGATATAGAATAACTAAAGGGTCCTTCCCACAGGCCATTGATGAGACCCATGATGGCTGCTTCTGTTGGTAGGCTTTGTATGTCCAGGCATGCTTTATTGAATATTTCCATGTAAGATCGAAGACTCTCCCAATCTCCATGTTTGATTCCTAATAGGCTCGGGGCGTGCTTGGCTTTATCCTTCTGATTGAAAAATCTGGCAAGAAACTTCTTGGCTAAGTCATCAAAATTTGTAATGGATCTGGGAGGCAGACTATCGAACCACTTAATAGCTGTCTTTGTTAGGGTTGTCGGGAAGGCTTTGCAACGAATAACATCCGAGGCATCGGTGAGATACATTCTGCTTCTGAAATTGCTGAGATGATGGCTTGGATCGGAGGTACCGTAGTATGGGGTCATGTCCGGAGCTTTAAAATCCTTCGGAACTTTAGCTTTCATGATTTCTTTGGTGAAGAGATTTTGATCTTTGGGGGGGGGGGGAGGGGGGTTGTCCTCGTGACCGGGTTGAATGGTTTTGGTTTTTAGGTTGGCTTCGAGTTTTAGGAGCTTGTCCTCTAACTCTCGGCGTCGCCTAGTTTCTCTTCGGAGGTTTCTTTCGGCTTCACGCTGGAATTCGGCCTCCTGATCAAGCTGCTTAAGCCGATTTTGTTGTTCTCGGAGGGCTTCTAAAATTTATGTATTTGGAGAATGCTTTTCTCAGTTTTGCTGAGATGTATCTTTGGGTGTAGTGTCCGCGTTCTTGTGCGGCGTCCGATTTTCTAAATCAGAATTATGATCGTTGGTGATGTCGTCCGCCATGATGATGGGATGACTTTCAGGTCCCCGGCAACGGCGCCAATGTTCCGAGGGTTACCTGAAACTGAAGGTCGATCTCGGATAAGATCTGTTGTGGTGGCCAGAGCTGTCGTGTCCGACCTGATGGAACTGGTGGAATTGGAGATGCTGCTGATCCTTCGTCACCGGAGGGTGGTGGTACCTACAAGAGACTCCGATGCTTAAGTTAGCATGGGCTTTTAGCAAGTTTTTAGTAGAATCAGAGTATGAGTTATACCTGGGTGCTCCAGTGTATTTATAGTAGTGTGGAGTGACCTTCTTGATAAGATAAGTTAGTTATCTTATCTTATCTTTGAGTGAAGTCATCTTATCTTTAAGGGAAACTGCCCTTATCTTTCTAGGCTTTGGCTGCCTTTAGATTGGGCTATGTTCCTTCGTTTGGGCCTTTCTTGGGCCTTTGTAGCGATTTGGCCGAACTCCTTGAGAGGAGGTCGGGTATTCCTGACCTGAAGAGGTCGGTCGACTTGTCTTCAATCAGCCCGGGTCATACAGCTCGACCCAGGGCATGAACACCAACTTTCATCAACATTCTTTCTGGCAACAGACTAATTGCTGCTCCTTCATCGACCAATACCTTGTTGATGCATATACCGCTTATACAAGCAGTAATATGTAGAGGTCAAAGATGTGACTTTTGCTTTTTAGTTGGCTTTTTGAAACATCCCAACTCTTACTCCTCACATACAAAGACAAAAGCCTCTTCATCTTCCACATCATAATCTTCACTCAAATCTGTTAGTATGATAGAGATAGTGCCCACCATATCTTCATCTCCTTCATCGAAATATTTCTCATCAATGTCAACATCTTTTTCCTTAACTTCATCCAAGATGACTGCAACATACTTGCCCTTCTCTATTTTAGTTGGAGAAGGAATTCATTTAGGATATGTTTCCCTATCAGACGAAAAACCTATACAGGTATGAACAGAGGAAGTTGCCCCTTATCTGTTGAAGTCGATGGTCTTCCTGATACCATTTGACGTCCAAATCTCCCACCTCGATTTCCTCTGGCCCTTCCTCGATAATAAGAGTAACGGCCTCGATTAAAGCCTTGATGACCTCTTTGAGGTTGACACCTATATTGCACATCTCGACTGCGAAATTCTTGATAATTTTTAATTCATTAAACTCCCAAGGCTTGTGAGTGACTCAGCGAAGGAGGAAAGTTCCCTTGAGGATTTCAAGAACTTTGACCTTCTTGTCTTCGAGAAGGATGACTTTAACGAACTTGTTCTTCCTTATGAGCCAATTATTTTTTCATTCTTTCCTTCTCAAAAATTGCTGCAGTTTCAACATCGAAAACAGCATCACATCAAGGACATATAAAAACATCTCAATTTTTTAATTTCTACTGCATCAAGAATTCTAGCAATCCCTCACCCAAATCAGGATATACTGCACGCACATTGGTTTCAAAGTCTCCTAAAGCAGAATTGAACTCAAAGGAGGTAAAGCCAGCCATATTGACCCCCTTGAAGTGAGGCTCAGATAAATTTGCTCCAGTGTCAAAAGGATCAGTATGAACTTTCATATCTTTTTTACCATCATCAAACTTCAATCTTCCTTCCATAATTGCTTCTTGAATCAAGTCCCTAAAACGGGCACAATTATTAGTTGAATGGCTAGTTGCTTGATGAAATTTACAATAAGGATTTCCTTTCAAATCTTTTATCAAAAGCAATGTCTTGCCTTCTGGCAAAAATAATTGTTTATCTTTAAGAAACACATCAAATATTTGTTCCGATTTCAAAATATCGAAATTATACTTTTTCCACTCTTATATTTCAAATCATTAGATTTTTCAACATTTGCAATTTTCTTAAGCAAAGAACAAATATAAGGTGGACCTTTCTTTAATTCAACCAAATAAACTTCAGAAAATTCAACATCAGACTCTTCACTCGAAGAACCCATTTCCACATACGACACCTTTTCTTTTCGAGCAAAAAATTTACTATTATACTTTTTCTCATTTCTAAGTTTTTCTTTTTCTTTTTTTTTTGAAGAATTTCTACTTGACGAATCCTTTCAGCCAAATGAGCTAAAATCGGGTACATGTACATTGAGCAACTTTCGATGCATATAAAATTCTAATCTCATGGTAGCTATCTTTATCACTTCACTTTAGGAAGTGAAACATAGCATTGACTTCTGGCATTCTTAAATCGAATCATAAAATCTTCGATTGACTCTCCATCTTCACGTTTTAAAGCAACTAAATCCGTAATTGTCACATTCAACTCACCTCTATAAAATTAAGAATGAAAAGCACTTTCTATCTATATCCAAGTTTCAATCGAATTAGGTCTTAAATTTGAAAACCAAATAAAAGCATTCTTTGTCAACGAAGAATGAAAGAATTTCATTTTCAAATTCTCATCATTTGCCAAGTTGCCTAATTCGATCACCTATCGAGCAACATGCTCAGTGGTTGATTCGCCCACTTCTCCGACAAATTTTGTTATTATCTTAGGATTCTTAACACCCCTAAGCACTTCTGCCATCTGCACTACAACAAAGAAAGCGGAAACAAAATATGGTTGATTCATAAATCCCACATTGATTTTGACCTTATTAAGAATATCTTCAACTATTCTTGTCACCTGATAATGTTCACCTCGTTGATTAACATGCATCCTGGCTAACACTTCATCTGCATTTTGACCATGCCGAACTACATGATTCACATCTCCACCAAGATTTATATTATCATCTCTATTCCTAAGAGTATTCCCCAAATCTTCTGGATCCACTTCTCCATTTCGACGACCACCTTCATCATAATCAACTATTCGAGCAATTCGTTCCACTTGTCTAGCCAAATACTTGAATTTTGTTTCATGATCAGCTATCATGGGGTTCAAGATGGTGTATTCAGGATGGTGTATTGGTGATTGATTATTAACCGCTCCCTATGCATTTTCAAATCTAATTGGAGGCACATAACCACTCATGGGTGGAGTGTAACCAGGAAAAAGACCAAAAGGAGGCTATCCAGCGGTTATAGGCAGTTGTGTTTGTGTTGGAGAAGTTCGTGGGCATTGATTGCGCCCATTATTCCCCAAAGATAGATTAATAACTGTCATATTTTTCCCAGACCCAACTCCTGGGTTTTGGTTGCGACTTTCTATATGTGACGCTAATTCTACAATAGTTTGAGCAACTACTACAGGAATATGATTATTTGTAGATGATCCAACATTAACATTAAAAATTTTGTGTCATACATACAATTTTTTCACTTCTAAGATGCATAAACTAAATCATTACCAAATTTCTGACACACTTTTCAAAATTGTCCCACCGGACGTGTCATTTTGTTATGCAGATTTTTAATAAAATTTGGGTTGGTTCGATATCTAGTGATCTGGGAGCGAAATCTACTCATATTTATGCGTACCAGTTTTGAGTTTTGCACCAAAGATTCTATTTCTTGATCGAAAAGACAATGAAAAACTTGAAATGTAAAAGAATATAAATGACTTCAAATTAAAGAAAAGCAATAAAATACCTTCAACAAAGTCGAAGGACTTTGAATTCAAATACAATGCAGAAAATGTTAAAGGAAGAACAAGAAAAACTTTGCAAAAGAAAGTAAATTTGCAGGAAAGGAAAAATTACAAGGAATCTAAAAGGAATTTAAAAGAGACATGGAAGGAATCCGATAGAAAAGAAAACTCTGAGCAAGATCAAAAAGTCTTTGGAGATGTGAAATTACAAGAGTCTTTTTCTGAAAATGAATTCCAACTTTTACTCCTTCCAACTCTGTCTATTTATATCCCTTTTCAACCACTCCAATTCCATCACGTCCTCCATATGATAGAAAACTTAAGTGTAACTGTTCCTGCCATATAAATGATGGACTAACCATCTTCAACTGCTTTTAACATTTAAAACTTTTCACTTGCTTCGATTATGGAATCGATGCTTTGATCACGAACACATGTCCTCGACAAACATTTTCGATCTGTCCACCTTACTTGTTGATAACCTCTCTTCGATGAACTAAAAAAAAAACCCTTCTCGATAATATTCAAACAATATTCTCGATATGCTCATCGTTAATTTGAATTATTTGTTGACCATTAGGAGGACAGAACAATCCCTGGCAATGAGGACTATAGTCTCTGATGGCTTTCTTCTTCCTCCTCTTCTCCGCCGCCATTACCGTCTCTTCATCTCAGAAATCATTCAGACCAAAAGCATTGGTCATCCTAGTGACTACTGCGACAAAAACTATGTCTCCTCCACCTATTTCCCGTCCCTGTGGCTTCGCCCAATGCTCCCTCACCAGCTTCACCTCCTGTGGCACTTGCAATGACCCTCCTTGCCTAGGATGCAACAACAACACCTGTGACCTCATACCAAACAACACCATCACCCACACCACCACTGGTGGTGAGCTCGCCAAAGACGCCGTGTCCATACAATCCACTAACGGCTTCAACCCAAGTCAAAATGTCACCGTTTTGTGCTTCCTCTTCTCCTGCGCTCCCACTTTCCTCCTCAAATTGGATTGTCCTTCGTTCCTTTCTTCCCACTGCAACCACCCTCTGTTTTGGATTTCTCTGTTATAGTCGTTGACAGAGACAACACCGTGTGTGAAAACGATGACATCACTGTGTGCTTTTGGTTTGAATTATTTCTGAGCTGAAGAGACGGTGATAGTGGCGGAGAAGAAGAGGAAGAAAAAAGCTACTAGAGACTATTTTATCCTCCATTAGTGAGTCACGACAAAAAATAGATTGAAAACTGTTTTGTCCAACGGAAAAAAAAATTTATTTGTATATTTATTTTTCTTAGAGACTAAAATATCCACTTTTAAAATATTTGGGGGACTGATTTCACTAAATACTCAAATAAAGTTAAGTTTCCACAGTTAAGTTATTATTGGATTCAACCATGTTTGGATTCAATCATATTATAGCACATTTTAGCACGGTGTTAGCGATTATTATTAATCAATGATAAGACTAATAAGTGAATTAGTTTCATACAGAACGTACTATTTACACTTGTAACCTCCAAGGAAGGAAAAAGAATGACGAGACACAAACGTTAACTATAAAAAAGGATTAGTGAACTCTGAAGTGATTTCTATAATGGCATCTTTTGCGCCAGCCTCCTCCTAGTTTCCATTATGGCAAGGTATCTCCTTTCTGATAAATCTTTAATTGCATCTTGGTATTGCTGTTCAACCTTTGCTAACTCTATTCTTAACTCATCCTGAGGTTCAGACACGGAAGAAACATTGGGGGGATGAGTGGAGGAGGAGTTCATCATACCATCACTTTCCATGTCATGTGATACCTCAGTTTCATAATCAAACGAGGATTGACTACCTCCGATCGTCCTAGTAAGACCCAAGTCTGCAAATTCTGAGTTAGCAGACACCAATGAAGCCAATGAAACCATGGACAAATTCTTGCCGGCTAAGTTAGACGTTGCAGAAGTATACGACATCTCTGAACGCAAATCATCTGCCATTGTTCCTTCTTGAAGACCAATGCTTGCTTGAGACCATGCCTTGTGAAAAGTTGTATTCTCATTGTTTCCTCTTTGTGCTGACCTTGAAATCAATGTTGTACCTGCATTTTTATTTGCAGTTTGGCTACCACCTTCCGAACTATTTTTGAACATTGAAAACCCAGAGCTGTTCTGTTGGCTCGAGTGTGTCCATCTAACATTTGGAGAAGCCAGATGATCAACCGGTACACAAGGTTTCCAATCAGGAACCAAAGTCATCAATAACAAGTCAATTATCTCAGCTATGAATTTAACATTCTGCTGAGCAAGATCAAGTTGCTCAACCATTTCCGTTGAAACTGAGATGGCTGTATCACTGCTGAGGTAAAATATGAAATGGATATTTCTTGCCCGCCCTGCATGCATGAGTACATAATTTTCTACCATTAAACTATGGAAACAGTTGTTAGGAGTAGAATAAGCTACTAGTTATACTAACCACTCTGATCAGCTATTCGGAGAACTAAAGACACCGAGTTCTCATCATTTTCTTCGCCTCTCAGAAAGAAAATATCACTTCCCTTCTGCCTTCGTATCTCAACACATGGAGAAGGTGTTCCATCATCACCATTATTATTATAAAATACAGCAGTCACTGGTAGCTCATTGGTACCACCAGGATCCATGGGAATGGATCCTATTCGTGCACTAGCAGGACCTTCTGACATCAGGCAACGATTTTCAAAGGCTCCAAATTTGGGAAGAACAATATCTGGTAATGGAAGAGGACGATTTGTTACTGAACCATTGGCTTGGAGAAAAGGATCCATGAGAAGCTCCTTAGCTGACAATCTTTGAGATGCAGGGACAAGACATTTCTCAATAAATGATTTTACATCTGGATCTTTGACTTTAGAAAGACCAAAGGGCTTTACACCCTGCAGTATTAATGTGTATATGTATCCATTACATGACAAAAAATTTCCTAAACTACTCTAAAGAAGAAGAAAATAAATATATAATCAATAATTGTACTGACAGTTGAAACTTTCTTGAATATCTGAGCTGAATTTCTACATTCACTGTAAGGATACTCAGAAGTCACCAACTCAAGCATGCACATCCCGAAAGAATATATGTCAACTAGCTCATTGTAACTTTCATCATACAGTTCAGGTGCCATAAACTCCGGAGTTCCTACCAAGGTTAATTAAGTGTAAATACAAACTGAATCTGAATTAGAAAAAAAAAGATTCCCCTGGTACTTTTAAAGCTATGAGATGGTAGAACTTACTGAGCACTTTTCTTACTGCTTCAACAATACAAAGGATGAAAATAAATTAACAGGAAACAAAAATTGCAGATTAACACAAACATACCAATTACGCTCTTAGCATTACCCTCTTTCAAGAGAGTTGCTAATCCCAGATCTCCAATTTTCACTTCTCCTTGGTGACCGTTTATAAATATATTATCACATTTCAGGTCCCTATGTATAATTGGAGGGCTGTGATTATGGAGGTAGCTTAAACCCATTAAAATTTGTCTGGCCCATCCCTTAATAGCCTTAATGTTGATCTTCTTGTGTCTCTTACAATACCTAAATCAAACATCAAATCCACTAACACAAAGGTTGATTTCACAATAAAAGGTAAAACCATATTATATACATCAACAGAGGATAAGGAACTTACTGTCTGAGGCTCCCCGAGGTGAAAAGCTCTGTAATCATGTTAACTGTCCTGTGTTTGTCGTCAATCCAAGAATTGTAGAACCTTACTATGTTATTGTGTTTCAATGACCTCAAGAGATGCACCTCCGAGTACAGCCTCTCTAAGTCATCTGGTGACTGTAGTACTTCATCAATCCGAACCTGGCTCCAAGCAACTTCGAGTCCATTGACTTCATCAAATGCCCTGTAACTGATGGACCGCAAATTAAGGAAAACAAAACTTCTCATACGATAAAACTCATCTGAATCCTAGCTACAAGATGCACTACATTGGTATCCTAACTTCTAAATTGGCTTGGAATTCAAAATGCATTTATATTTTGAATAAGAAAAACATTAAATATAGAAGTAAAATAATCAAATAAAACCAGAATGAAGAAGAAAGAATACACAGTCTTGAAAGCTCCTTTGCCGATCATTTCTTTATACTGTTGTAAACATCGAAAACAGCATTAGCTCAATGCATGAGAGGCCACGTTTTGTCCAATAGAAAAAAAGAAATGATAATGAAGAATACAGAGAATTGCATTACCTTAATGTAGCGACCGGTAGGATCAATTTCAAGCACATCGGGATCAAGAGGCTCTAGATGCCCTGCACCTTCGTCTGAGCTTGATGTTCCCACCATAATCTACACCTACACCCTCCTACAAATTTATAATCCCTACCCTACATAAACATCAAAAGAACAATTTCCAATATATCAATTTTTAACAAATTGTAGCACACACATAGAAAGTTAGGGGAATGTCTCTAAAATCTACACAGAGAAAAGCAAAAAGCATGCATATAGATGGAGATGGGGTTAGCTGGGGAAATGCAATGCAATGCAATGATCGAAATCATAAAAAAAAAAAATAATAAAAAAAAAAAAGGAATGAAAACAGAAAACAGCGTACCGTAATGCAGGACCCTCTGAGCTTAATTTCTCAGGAGGAATTTCGTAGAGTTTAGAGAGAGAAAGGGGCATCAGATAGAGAGAGAAAATGGAACCCTAATCAGATAAGGGAGAGAAGGAGAAAGAAAAAAAGGAAAGGAAAATTGGGGAAGGGAAGGGAGTGTCGTGTGGTTTGGTGAGGTGTCGTACCCGATGAATCGCTTCTTACCAACACAGACGTCTCTCTCTCCCGCTCACTCTAAAAACGGATATAACTTCCCTAACGCACTCCCTCTATTTAATATTTATACCTTACCCCTCCAACCATTATGATTATTTGAACCAAATATTAATAGATATCAAAATAGAGTTTAATTTTTATATATTGATAATGTTTTTAAATGCAAAGGTGTATTGTTAAAAAATTAAAATTAATTAATTTTTAAATTTATTAAAAAATTATCTAAAAATGTAAATTTAATTAAATAATTATGTAAAATTTTTTACATTGTTAAAACATTAAAATAAAACTCATTAAAATATACTAAAAAGATATATCTATCTTTTAATATAAATCAGCATAGTCAAACAAAAACAAAACTTCAAACTAATTTTTTTTAGTTATATCTTTTTAAAACTTTGTTTTTTGCTTAATCTTTACTTATTATTAGTTCCCTAAAAAGATCGAAACAAGTTTTATCCATAAATTAATTTAATATATAAATTTAATTTTCATATCTTATCAGTGTAAATAAATTTTTTATATATATTCAATGATGTATGTCACATTACTTAAAATAACTAATTTTCAAAACTAATATTCAAAAAATTATCTAAATAGATAAATTTAATTAGATGTCTATGTAAATTTTTTTATATTGTTACTACATTAAAATTAAACTCTATATTATATATCAAATCATGCATCGCATAAAAAATGTAATAATTTCATATTCACTACTTAAATAAAAATTTCTTAGGTACTTTCAAAGCAATTCAAATTATGTTTCTTATACCATTTATAAGAAAAAAATAATTTAGTCGAAAAACAATGTAAATTATTGCATCTATGAAAATTACTTTAATCAAAACCCTATTGAAAAATAGATTAATTTTGGCCGTTACTTTTTTAAAAGTTATATGTTTATACTTCTAAATAATTACTATTCATTTTTTAGACAAATAGTAGATTTAAATTTTAAACCAAATTCTTCAACCGTGGAGAGTTAAGTTAGAGTGTATAAAGATTCTGAAGTTTAGATCAGAAAAAGAAGAGAGTGGAAGAGTTAGTTATGCAACAGGACATATGAATTGTAGTCCAAGTTAGTTAGAGTTGGTTATTAAGCTTTGTTAAATTGGTTAGGAGTTGTATAAGAAGTTTTGTATTCTATAGTTCAATTCTATAAGCTTGAATTCTCTATACCCTCTTTCTTTCTTTTTGTTCTCTCTTAAGTCTTCTGGTTCATTGAGCAAAGGTTTTGGTTTTTTTGCTATCAAAGCATGCTTTTCAGAATTCTATTATGGTATCTAGAGCTTGGGTATTGATTGATCCATGACATCTCCTTCTACTGATTTTGCAACCTCAACAAATATGACAATTAATAATTCAAATATCAGCATCAACAGTGTGTTGTCAACACAAATTCTTGCACAAAGGCCTTTTAATCTGATTCAAGATAAACTGAAAAAAAATAATCATAAGACTTGGGAACAGTAAGCACTTGCTATCATCAGAGGACAA
This sequence comes from Arachis ipaensis, assembly GCF_059453495.1. Classification (NCBI taxonomy): domain Eukaryota; kingdom Viridiplantae; phylum Streptophyta; class Magnoliopsida; order Fabales; family Fabaceae; genus Arachis; species Arachis ipaensis. Next base: position 117,533,322 of record NC_142435.1, on the reverse strand, counting down.
AGATTGCAAGATCATCTGCACAAAGAAAAGATACCAAAGTAGTTTGACAATCACAAAAATCAAAGAGCTGGTATTGAATCTGATAAATCAACTCAATGAATTCAAGATGATCGAAATCTTATTTCATGGTTATTATCTTCAATTGATTCAAATTTCAAGCCAAAAATGGTAGGATGTATATACAGCTATCAAATTTGGGAGAGAATTGAAAGTTACTTTGTAGAATCCACAGAATTCTGGATTAAACAGTTGAAAGCTCAACTCAAGATTATCAAGAAACAAGGTCTTATAGCTTTTGACTACATCTTAAATATCAAGACCACCATAAATACTTTAGCTGTATTGGGGAAGCCTCTTAAACCTGAAAAATAGATTTAAGCTATTTTGGATGGACTGCCAGAAAAGTATCAAATGCTATTTACCACCATTAATGCAAAGCCAGAAATGTATACCTTATGTGAGGTAGAAACAATTCTTTTGACATATGATGACATGTTAGAGAAATATCAAAAATCTAAAATTGTTATGGTCTAAGCAAATCTGATGAATCACACCACATATCCCACCATACCCAACTTCAACAGGGTACTGGTGGTAGAAGAGGAAGAAGTGGAGGACGAATGCCTAGAAGAGGCAAAACCTTCTACACATTTCTAAGACCACAGTGTCAGGTATGTGGACGTAAAGGTCATATAGATTGGTGTTATTTTCACAGGTTCAATCAAGAAGTGCCTCCACTTACTCAATCTCAGATTCAATCAAGAACCAACAATTTTTCACAAATATCAGTGGCTCCTCAATCAAATTCAACTTTGATACTTCCTCTTCTTCCTCCTACAAATTTATTTCATAATCCTTCAGCATATCTGGCACCTTCATCAACCATATCTGATCCATCCCGGTACCTAGATTCAGGTGCCTCATATCATGTGACACCTGATCAAAATAACATGTTGACTACAGTAGAATACTGGTGCACGAAATTGTGATTACACTTTTCACAACTCCGCACAACTAACCAGCAAGTGCATTGGGTCGTCCAAGTAATACCTTACGTGAGTAAGGGTCGATCCCATGGAGATTGTCGGCTTGAAGCAAGCTATGGTTATTTTGTAAATCTTAGTCAGGAGATTAATGATAAGAGTGATTGTATTTATAAAAAATAAATAACATGAAATAAATAGTACTTGTGATTCAGTAATGAGAAACAGGCTGAGGTTCCGGAGATGCTCTGTCGTCTGAATCTCTGCTTTCCTACTGTCTTCTTCTCTAAACACGCATGGCTTCCTTCAATGGCGAGCTGTATGATCCTCTCGGATGAAAAATACCAGGTATGATCTCTGCACGGCTAATCAACAGTCAGATTTCTCGTCTCGGATGAAAAATACCATGTACAGCTACCGTACGGCTAATCATCTGTCGGTTCCCACTAGCGTCGGAATAGGACCCTTGTCCTTTTGCACACTATCACTGCGCCCAACATTCGCAGGTTTGAAGCTCGTCACAGTCATCCCTTCCCGGATCTTACTCAGAATACCACAGACAAGGTTTAGACTTTCTGGATCCCAGGAATGCTGCCAATTGGTTCTAGCCTATACCACGAAGATTCTAACCTCCGGACTCGGTCCGTGAATTAGAAACCCAAGTGATACGCACTCAAGCTGTCGCCCAATGACTACGTTGAGCTCAGATAGAACGGGAGTGGTTATCAGGCACGCATTCAGAGGTTGAGGATAATGATGAGTGTCACGGATCATCATAATCTCTATATTGAAGTACGAGTGAGTATCTTAGAACAGAATCAAGCATGATTGAATATAAAACAGTAGTAATTGCATTAATCCATTGAAACACAGCAGAAATCCTCACCCCCACCTATGGGGTTTGGAGACTCATGCCGTAGAAGATACAATATGAAGTGTAAAATGTCATGAGATGCTAAATGAATCTCTAAAAGTAGTTTTTATACTAAACTAGTAACTTAGGGTTACAGAAAATGAGTAAATAGGTGTAGATAGTGCAAAATTTCACTTCCGGGGCCCATTTGGTGAGTGTTTGGGCTGAGCTTTCAAGCTTCCACGTGCATATGCCTCCTATTGGAGTTAAACGCCACCCTGGGTGCCAAAATGGGCGTTTAATGCCGAAAAGTATGCCAGTTCTGGCGTTTTACGCCAGAAAGTTTTTGGCTGGCTTTTAACGCTAGTTTGGACCATTAAATCTCGGGCAAAGTATGGACTATTATATATTTCTGAAAAGCCCAAGATGTATACTTTCCAACGCAATTGAGCACGCGCCAATTGGGCTTCTGTAGCTCCAGAAAATCCATTTTGAGTGCAGGAGGGTTAGAATCCAACAGCATCTGTAGTCCTTTCTCAGCCTCTGAATCAGATTTTTGCTCAGGCCCCTCAATTTCAGCCAGAAAATATCTGAAATTATAGAAAAACACACAAACTCATAGTAAACCCCAGAAATGTGATTTTTGAATAAAAACTAATAAAAATATAATAAAAATTAACTAAAATATACTAAAAACTACCTAAAAACAATGCCAAAAAGGGTATAAATTATCCGCTCATCACAACACCAAACTTAAATTGTTCCTTGTCCCCAAGCAACTAAAAACAAAATAGGATAAAAAGAAGATAATATACAGTAAATTCCAAAAACATCATTGAAGATTAGTTTTAATTAGATGAGCGGGACTAGTGGCTTTTTGCTTCTGAACAGTTTTGGCATCTCACTTTATCGTGTGAAGTTCAGAATGATTGGCATCCATAGGAACTCAGAATTCAGATAGTGTTATTGATTCTCTTAGTTCAGTATGTTGATTCTTGAACACAGCTACTTTATGAGTCTTGGCCGTGACCCTAAGCATTTTGTTTTCCAGTATTACCACCGGATACATAAATGTCACAGACACATAACTGGGTGAACCTTTTTAGATTGTGACTCAGCGTTGCTAGAGTCCCCAGTTAGAGGTGCCCAGAGCTCTTAAGCACACTCTTTTTTTGCTTTGGACCACGACTTTAACCGCTCAGTCTCAAGCTTTTCACTCGACACCTTCACGCCACAAGCACATGGTTAGGGACAGCTTGGTTTAGCCGCTTAGGCCAAGATTTTATTCCTTTGGGCCCTCCTATCCATTAATGCTCAAAGCCTTGGATCCATTTTACCCTTGCCTTTTGGTTTAAAGGGTTATTGGCTTTTTCTGCTTGCTTTTTCTTTTTCTTTCTTTTTTTTTTCTTTATTTATTTTTTTCGCCACTTTTTTTCTTTTCTTTTTTTTTCTGCAAGCTTTTCACTGCTTTTTCTTGCTTCAAGAATCAATTTTATGATTTTTCATATTATCAAATAACATTTCTCCTTTTTCATTATTCTTTCAAGAGCCAACAATTTTAACATTCATAAACAACAAATTCAAAAATATGCATTGTTCAAGCATTCATCCAGAAAACAAAAAGTATTGCCACCACATCAAAATAATTAAACTAATTTCAAGATAGAATTCGAAATTCATGCATTTCTTCTCTTTTGCAATTAAAAACATTTTTCATTTAAGAAAGGTGAAGGATTCATAGGACATTCATAGCTTTAAGACATAGACACTAGACACTAATGATCATGTAATAAAGACACAAACATAGACAAAACATAAATCATAGAATTCGAAAAACAAAAAAATAAGAACAAGAAAATTAAAGAACGGGTCCACCTTAGTGATGGTAGCTAGTTCTTCTTCTTGAAGATCCCATGGAGTGCTTTAGCTCCTCAATATCTCTTCCTTGCCTTTGTTGCTCCTCTTTCATGGCCTTTTGGTCCTTTCTGATTTTATGGAGTGCTCTTGTTGAGGTCCATGAGTGGGCTCTCTTGTTTGCTCCATCCTCTTTCTAGTGATGGGATTTTGAGATGAATCTCTCCATCTCTCATGACTCGGAGTTGAAAGTAACTGCCTTCCCTTTCCTCTTTCTAGAGGTTTCTCTGGTCTTAGGTGCCATTAGTGGTTATGGAAAGCAAAAAGCTGAGCTTTTCCACACCAAACTTAAAAGCTTTGCTCGTCCTCGAGCAAAATAAGATAGAAGGGAGTAGAAGAAGAATGATGCAATTAATTTTGAAAACTTATTACTGTATACAAGAAAAATTAAGAAGATTTGAAAAGAATTTGAAAAGATATGTAAGTTTTAAAAACGTTTTGGAAGGAATTGAAAAGAATTAAAAACAGAATTAAAAAAAGAATTGGAAAGATTATTAATTTTTGAAAATAGAAATTGAAAGATGAAAGTTTAAAATATGTTTGATGCAAAAAATTATGAATTAAAACAGGAAAAATTGAAAAAAAATCGAATTGGAAACAAAATTACCTCCCTTGTGTCATCGTGGTGTTAAACGCCCAGAATGCTATCTATTCTGGCGTTTAACGCCCACTTGTCTGCCTATTTGGGCGTTTAACGCCCAGCCAGATACCCTGGCTGGCGTTAAACGCCAGGAATCCTTCTTTACTGGGCGTTTTTCTAAACACCCAGAATGCTGCCTGCATGGGCGTTAAACGCCCATTCTGCTATCCTTACTGGCGTTTAAACGCCAGTAAGCCTGTCTTCCAGGGTGTGCTATTTTTAATGCTATTTTTTATTCCACTTTAATTCTACAGCTGTTTTTGTGACTCCACATGATCATCAACCTAAAGAAAACATAAACTAACAATGGAGAATGAAATGAAAAATTAATTATCATGGATAAATAAGATTGGGTTGCCTCCCAATAAGTGCTTCTTTACTGTCTTTAGCTGGACTTTTACTGAGCTTTTAATTTAGTCTCAGTTTTGAGCATTCTTGCTCAACATTGCCTGCAAGATAATGTTTGTGCTTACTGTACCCTTTGGGTATGAATCTCACAGCTTTATAGTTTGCAATATCTGCAAACCAAGGTACTTCCTGAATGGCAAAGAGTTGCTCATCCGGGAAGGTTTCAGAGATCTCAGTAGGAGGAGGGACGCCTCTGCTACTGGTTCTATCCGGGACAGGTGATCAGCTACTTGCTTCTCTGTCCCCTTTCTGTCTCTTATTTCTATAACAAACTCTTGCAAAAGCAATATCCATCTTATGAGTCTGGATTTTGAATCCTGCTTTGTGAGGAGATATTTTAGAGCAGCATGGTCAGTGTACACAATCACTTTTGATCCCACTAAATAAGATTTGAACTTGTCAATGGCATAAACAACTGCAAGCAACTCCTTTTCTATGGTTGTGTAATTCTTCTGTGCGTCATTCAAAACACGGCTAGCATAGTAAATGATGTGCAGAAGCTTGTTATGCCCCTATCCCAATACTGCACCAATGGCATAGTCCTTGGCATCACACATTAGTTCGAATGGTAATGTCCAGTCTGGTGCAGAAATGACTGGTGCTGTGACCAGCTTAGCTTTCAGAGTCTCAAACGCCTGCAGACACTCTGTGTCAAAGACAAATGGTGTGTCAGCAGCTAGCAGATTGCTCAGAGGTTTTGCAATTTTTGAAAAATCCTTTATAAACCTCCTATAGAATCCTGCATGCCCCAGAAAGCTTCTGATTGCCTTAACATTAGCAGGTAGTGGTAATTTTTCAATTACCTCTACCTTAGCTTGATCCACCTCTATTCCTTTGTTCGAAATTTTGTGCCCAAGGACAATTCCTTCAGTCACCATAAAGTGACATTTCTCCCAGTTTAAAACTAGGTTAGTCTCTTGGCACCTTTTTAGAACAAGTGCTAGATGGTCAAGACAGGAGCTAAATGAGTCTCCAAATACTGAGAAGTCATCCATGAAGACTTTCAGAAATTTCTCTACCATATCAGAGAAGATAGAGAGCATGCACCTCTGAAAAGTTACAGGTGCATTACACAGACCAAATGACATCCTTCTGTAGGCAAACACTCCAGATGGACATGTGAATGCTGTTTTCTCTTGGTCCTAAGGATCTACTGCAATTTGGTTGTAACCTGAATAGCCATCCAAAAAGCAGTAGTATTCATGGCCTGCTAGTCTCTCTAGCATCTGGTCTATGAATGGTAAAGGAAAATGATCCTTCCTGGTGGCTGTATTGAGCCTTCTGTAGTCAATACACATACGCCACCCTGTAACTGTTCTTGTAGGAACCAGTTCATTCTTTTCATTATGAACCACTGTCATTCTTTCCTTCTTAGGGACAACATGGACAGGGCTCACCCAGGGGCTATCAGAAATAGGATAAATAATCCCAGCCTCTGGTAACTTAGTGACCTCTTTCTGCACCACCTCCTTCATGGCGGGATTTAGCCGCCTCTGTGGTTGAACCACTGGCTTAGCTTCATCCTCCAATAGGATCTTGTGCATGCATCTGGCTGGACTAATGCCCTTAAGATCACTTATGGACCACCCAAGAGCTGTTTTGTGTGTCCTTAGCACCTGAATTAGTGCGTTCTCTTCCTGTGGCTCTAAAGCAGAGCTTATGATCACGGGAAAAGTGTCATTTTCTCCCAGAAATGCATATTTTAGGGATGGTGGTAGTGGTTTGAGCTCGGGTTTAGGTGGCTTCTCCTCTTCCTGAGGAGTCTTCAGAGGTTCTTCTGTTTTCTCTAGTTCCTCCATATCAGGCGGAACATCTTTAAAAATGTCCTCTAGCTCTGATTCAAGACTCTCAGTCATATTGACCTCTTCCACCAGGGAGTCAATAATATCAACGCTCAGGCAGTCTTTTGATGTGTTTGGATGCTGCATAGCTTTGACAACATTCAACTTAAACTCATCCTCATTGACTCTCAGGGTTATCTCCCCTTTTTGGACGTCAATGAGGGTTCGTCCAGTTGCTAGGAAAGGTCTTTCTAGAATGAGAGTTGCACTCTTGTGATCCTCCATTTTCAGCACTACAAAGTCAGTAGGGAAGGCAAATGGCCCAATCTTGACAATCATGTCCTCAATTATGCCTGACGGGATTTTAATAGAGCCATCAGCAAGTTGGAGGCATATCCGGGTTGGTTTAACTTCATCAGTCAAACCAAGCTTTTTGATAGTGGATGCAGGTATTAGGTTGATACTTGCCCCAAGATCACATAGAGCTGTCTTGGTACAATCATCCTCTAATGTGCATGGTATCATAAAGCTTCCGGAATCTTTAAGCTTCTCTGGTAAGCTTTTTAGAATGACTGCACTGCATTCTTCAGTGAGGAAAAATTTTTCAGTTTCTCTCCAATCCTTCTTATGACTTACGATATCTTTCATGAACTTAGCATAAGAGGGTATTTGCTCAAGTGCCTCTGCAAACGAAATCTTTATTTCAAGAGTCCTGAGATAGTCTGCAAAGCGGGAAAATTGTTTGTCCTGTTCTGCTTGGCAAAGTTTCTGAGGATAAGGCATCATGGCTTTATATTCTTCAACCTTAATTACTGTAGGTTTACTTCCTATAGAAGTGGTTAGAGAGGCCTGCCTAAGGGGGTTGTTATCAGCACTTGCAGGTGTCTGATCCCTCATTGGCATTTGAATGCCAGAGTTGGGTGCTGTATGGGCATTTAACGCCAGATTGCCACCCTTTTCTGGCATTTGGACGCCAGACTTGGCTATCCACTGGGCGTTCAACACCAATTTCTTACCCTTTTCTGGCATTTGAACGCCAGAATCCTTCCTCTCTGGGCTCTTACTGTCCTCAGAGAGATTTTGGGTAGTGGTTTGGTCATCCTCTGTCAGCTGCTCCTTTCTTGGCTTTCTGCTGCCTTGAGTTAAAACATTCAATGTCTTCCCACTCCTTAAATGAACAGCTTGGCGCTCTTCTGTTATCTATTTAGATAACTTCTGTCTTGTCTGATTCAATTGTGCTTCCATATTCTTGTTAGCCTTTTCAGTGTCTTGTAGCATCTCTTTAAATTCTGCTAACTATTTTGTTATAAAAAGTAATTGCTGAGCAACTTGTTCTGGAGGACTAAGTTCAGTGGATACTGCTTTAGCCTCTTCTTTCATGGAGGACTCACAACTTAAGTACAGGTGCTGATTTCTAGCAACTGTATCAATGAGCTCTTGAGCGTCTTCAATTTTCTTCCTCATGTGTATAGATCCACTAGCTGAGTGGTCTAGAGACATCTGGGCCTTTTCTGTAAGCCCATAGTAAAAGATGTCTAACTGCACCCATTCTGAAAATATTTCAGAGGGGCATTTCCTTAGCATCCCTCTATACCTCTCCCAGGCATTATAAAGAGATTCATTATCCTTTTGTTTAAAGCCTTGGATGTCCAGCTTTAGCTGTGTCATCCTTTTTGGAGGGAAATATTGATTCAGGAATTTGTTTGATAATTGTTTCCATGTTCTTATGCTTGCTATGGGTTAGTTATTTAACCACCTCTTAGCTTGATCTTTTACAGCAAATGGAAACAGTAATAATCTGTAGACATCCTGATCCACTTTCTTATCACGTACTGTGTCAGCAATTTATAAGAATTGTGCCAGAAACTCAGTAGGTTCTTCTTGAGGAAGACCAGAATACTGGCAATTTTGCTGCACCATGATAATGAGCTGAGGGTTTAGCTCAAAATGGCTGGCTCTGATGGGGGGTATACAGATACTACTCCCATATGAAGCAGTAGTGGGGTTAGCATATGACCCCAGAGTCCTTCTGGACTGTTCATTTCCACTTAGGTCCATGATGGAGAAAGGGAAGTGATTTGGATTGTAAAATGAAAATTTTCTCTCTTTTTTTTTTAAAAAATGAAATTAAAAGAGAATAAAATAAAATAAATAAAAGTTTGAATATAAGTTCGAAAATTAGAAGAAAAAGAAATAAAAGAAAATTGAAAACTAAATTAATTAATTAATTAAAAAGATTTGAAAAAGATTGGGTGAGGATTTTCGAAAAATGAAGAGAGAGAAATTGGTTAGAAAGTTTTGAAAAAGATATGTCTTAAAATTAAAGATACTTGTAAGAAAATAAATAAAAGAAAAGTTTTGAAAAAGATTTGATTTTAAGATTTGAGATTAGAAAAGATAAGATAAGTTAGGTAAAAGAAGATAAGGAATTTAAATTAAAAAATTTTGAAATTTAAAATTTAAATTTTGAATTTTGAAAAAGTCAACAATATAAGATAAAGATTTTGAAAAAGATATGATTTTTTTGAAAAAGATTTGAATTTTGAAATTTTAAAACTGAGATAAGATAAACTAAAAATTTTTAAAATAAAAATAAGAATTTTTAAAAGTAAAATTCAAAAATTCAATTAAAATAAAGAGAAAAGATATTTTTGAATTTAATGAGGAAAGAGAAAAACAATAAAATGACACCAAACTTAGAATTTTTAGATCAAAACAAAGAAAACAAACAAGAAAACTTTGAATGTCAAGATGAACACCAAGAACACCTTGAAGATCAAGATGAACACCAAGAACAAATTTTGGAAATCTTTAAGAAAATAAAAATACAAAGGACACCAAGCTTAAAAATTTTTATACTTTGGACACTAATGATTCAAAATTGCACAAGAAAAACAAGGAAAGACATAAAACAAGAAAAACTAAAGATCAAACAAGAAAAATAAACAAGAACAACTTGAAGATTAAGAAAGAACAAGGAACATATAATTAAAAATATAAAGAAAAATAAAAAAAACATGCAATTGACACCAAACTTAAAACATGAAACTAAACTCAAACAAAAGACTCAATTATTAGTTTTTTTTATTTATATAGAAAATTTTGAAAAAAAAAACTAGAAAAAGGAAAACAAGGATTTTAAAATTTTAACCAAAAACAATAATAGAAGACGCAATTTTAGTGACTCTAAATCAAAAAGATAATTTTTTTCCTAATCTAAGCAACAAAATAAACAGTCAGTTGTCCAAACTCGAACAATCCCCGGCAACGGCGCCAAAAACTTGGTGCACAAAATTGTGATTACACTTTTTACAACTCCGCACAACTAACCAGCAAGTGTATTGGGTCGTTCAAGTAATACCTTACGTGAGTAAGGGTCGATCCCACAGAGATTGTCGGCTTGAAGCAAGCTATGGTTATTTTGTAATCTTAGTCAGGAGATTAATGATAAGAGTGATTGTATTTATGAAAAATAAATAACACGAAATAAATAGTACTTGTGATTCAGTAATGAGAAACAGGCTGAGGTTCCGGAGATGCTCTGTCGTCTGAATCTCTACTTTCCTACTGTCTTCTTCTCCAAACACGCATGGCTTCCTTCAATGGCAAGCTGTATGATCCTCTCGGATGAAAAATATCAGGTACGATCTCTGCACGGCTAATCAACTGTCGAATTTCTTGTCTCGGATGAAAAATACCATGTACAGCTACCGCACGGCTAATCATCTGTCGGTTCCCACTAGCGTCGGAATAGGACCCTTGTCCTTTTGCACACTATCACTGCGCCCAACATTCGCAGGTTTGAAGCTCGTCACAGTCATCCCTTCCCAGATCCTACTCGGAATACCACAGACAAGGTTTAAACTTTCCGGATCCCAGGAATGCTACCAATTGGTTCTAGCCTATACCACGAAGGTTCTAACCTCCGGACTCGGTCCGTGGATTAGAAACCCAAGAGATACGCACTCAAGCTGTCGCCCAATGACTACGTTGAGCTCAGATAGAATGGGAGTGGTTGTCAAGCACGCGTTCAGAGGTTGAGGATAATGATGAGTGTCACGGATCATCATATTCTCTATATTGAAGTACGAGTGAGTATCTTAGAACAGAATCAAGCGTGATTGAATAGAAAACAGTAGTAATTGCATTAATCCATTGAAACACAGCAGAGCTCCTCACCCCCACCTATGGGGTTTAGAGACTCATGCTGTAGAAGATACAATATGAAGTGTAAAATATCATGAGGTGCTAAATGAATCTCTAAAAGTAGTTTTTACACTAAACTAGTAACTTAGGGTTACAGAAAATGAGTAACTAGGTGTAGAAAGTGCAAAATTCTACTTCCGGGGCCCACTTGGTGAGTGTTTGGGCTGAGCTTTCAAGCTTCCACGTGCATATGCCTCCTATTGGAGTTAAACGCCACCTTGGGTTCCAAAATGGGTGTTTAACGCCGAAAAGTATGCCAATTCTGGCGTTTTACGCCAGAAAGTTTTTGGCTGGATTTTAACGCTAGTTTGGGCCATCAAATCTCAAGCAAAGTATGGACTATTATATATTTCTGGAAAGCCCAAGATGTCTACTTTCCAATGCAATTAAGAGCGTGCCAATTGGGCTTCTGTACCTTCAGAAAATCCATTTCGAGTGCCGGAGGGTCAGAATTCAACAGCATCTGCAGTCCTTTCTCAGCATCTGAATCAGATTTTTGCTCAGGTCCCTCAATTTCAGCCAGAAAATACCTAAATTACAGAAATATATACAAACTCATAGTAAAGCCCAGAAATGTGATTTTTGAATAAAAACTAATAAAAATATAATAAAAAGTAACTAAAATATACTAAAAACTACCTAAAAACAATGCCAAAAAGGGTATAAATTATCTGCCCATCAAATACCATGAGCCAGATTAGGTTTAGATTGGTAATGGTGAAGGTATTTTCCTTCAACATATAAGCAATGCTTTACTCTATTCTATACACACTCTAAAGGATGATTTTCTTTGCAAAAATGAATTCATAGTCCTGAAAATCACCAAGAACTTAATGAGTGTATCAAAGTTTGCTGAAGATAATAAGGTTTACTTTCAGTTTTATGCATCATACAATGTTATTAAATGTGAATTTACTCATAAAGTTCTTCTGCAGGGTTATAGGAATGGTGGATTATACAAATTCATTAACATTACTGTTCCATAAGCTAATCCTGGGAATCTATCTCCATCCTTACCTTCTATACATTACTTTTTCTTTGATTTGTGGCATCAGAGATTAGGAAATTCTGCTTATAATACTATAAAATTGATCTTATCAGAATGTAATATCAAACTTCAAGAATCTAATATAGATTCAGACGTATCTCTTAAATTGTGTGAAAATTGCACTAAAGCAAAAATACATAAAATTCCTTTTTATGTCTCTTTACTGAATTTACTGCTACCTTACAAACTTGTATACTCAAATGTTTAGGGACCAGCTCCCATCATCTCTCATTTAGGATAGAGATATTATGTGACATTCATAGATGCCTTTACTAGATATAGCTGTACTTTTTTACTTACTATTAAATCACAAGTCTATAAGGCTTTTAGATAATACAAAGCATATATTGAGAACTTAACAAATTGCAAGATAAAAGAACTACAAACTAATAATGGAACTAAATACACCTCTCACCAATTCTCTGAATACTTGATAGAGGAAGGCATCCATCATGGATTCTCATGCTCTAATACACCAGAACAAAATGACTTGGTTGAAAGAAAGCATAGACACTTAAATTGAGATGAGTCTAGCTATGCTTTCCATAGCCAAAATGCTATTGATTTATTGTGATGAGGTTGTGATGATTGCTACCTTTCTAATTAATCAATTACCATAAAATTATTGTCAAATAAATCTCACAAAAACCAAATTATACTATGTTAAGAGTTTTTGGCAGTGCTTGTTACCCTTGACTTAGACCTTACAATAAACACAAACTAGAAAGTAGGTCACATAAATGTGTTTTTATTGGATATTCCTTATATTACAAGGGTTATAAATGTTTACCACCTAATGGTAAGGTTTATATGTCGAGACATGTAAAATTTAATGAGTCTTTTTTTTTTCTATCATAAATTATTTACTGCATCATCTCATTAAATTATTGACAAGTCTGATCGGTTAATTATGATTATGCTCCTCTTTTCTCTAATACATCTTTTTCTTCAACCACATTACCACTTAGTTTAGCTCAGACTGTTTCTTCACAGACAAAAAATCAAACAGATCACTCTTCACAAGTTTCACATATCTCTCCTACTCCAGACACTCAGAGAGAAATTTCTCTTAATGTAATAAGACCACAGCATAATCAATCTCTGCAGTCTATTGATATTACTATTCCTATGCCTCAAGAGGCTAAAGTTATAGGTTGTAAGTTGGTATTTACTATTAAGAGACAACTTGATGGCACTGTACAAAAGTATAAGACCAGACTTGTAGCTCAAGGCTTCCATCAAGAGAAAGAATTTGACTTTGAACAAGTCTTTAGTTTTGTAATCAGGCCAACTATATTAGATTAGTCTTAAGAATTGTTGTCTCAAAGAATTGGATAGTGAGGTAGTTTGATTTTAATAATGCATTCCTCAATGGGGAATTGCATTAAATCATACATATGAAACAACTAGTGGATTTTGAACAATAGTCCTCAAACTATGTTTGCAGATTGAATAAGTCTTTATATGGACTAAAACAGGCACCTAGGGAGTGGTTTGTGAAATTAAGTACTACTTTGATCAGTTTTGAGTTTAAAAGCACCAAATCTGACACTTTCTTATTTGTTAAACAAACCTCTACTTCTGTTATGTATGTACTTTATTATATAGATGATATAATTAAAACTGGTAGCTCACCAACTGATGTAGAGACCATGACACAGTAATTAGATCATGTATTCTCTCTGAAAGATTTAGGATAATTGAATTATTTCTTAGGTGTCGAAGTACAAAAAACAGACAATGGCAGTTTACATTTATTATAAACTAAATACATTAATGATCTTTTGTCTAAAGTTGGCATGGCTGGGGATAGTCCGATGCCAACACCAATGGTCTCTTCCCTTCATGTGCTCTCCTCTGGGTCTGCAAAATTTGAGGACCCGAAGCTATATAGAACTGTGGTTGGTTCATTTTAATATTTAACTACAACTAGACCTGATTTATCTTATGCTGTGAGTAAAATTAGTCAGTTTATGCATTGTCCTTTGATTGCTCATTGGAAGGCAGCTATATGTGTACTTCGATATCTTTAAGGTACAAAAGAACATGGACTATTGATTCAAAAATACAGTGACTACAGGCTTTATGGGTTCAATGATTCAGATTAGGTTGCAGATCTTGAAGACAGAAGGTCAATATCTGGTTTTTGTGTATTCTTGGACACTAATCTTGTGTCTTGGTCTTTTAGAAAGCAAGGCACTGTTAGTAGGTCTTCCACTAAAACAGAGTTCAAAAGTCTAGCATCGTGTGAAGCAGAATTGGCGTGGCTACAAAATTTGCTTGAAGAATTGCAAGTCCCTTTGAAGACAACACCAATAATTTATTGTGACAACATGAGTATTGTGCTTCCTTATGACATGCTGAAGGGTGGTACCTGTAAGAGACTTTGATGCTTAAGTTAGCAAGGGCTTTAAGTAGGTTTTTAGTAAATTGGGTCCTGAATATACCTGGGAAAGTCAGTTTATTTATAGTAGAATAGATAACCACCTTTTAGAGTAGTTCCACCTTTATTGGTGGATAACTGTTCCATTTTTCTAGGGAGGTTGTTAAGATCTCCCTTCTAAATAAGTAGGAGATATCTTAGGAGGTAGTCACTTATTCGGATAAGGAGGGCTAAACTATCTTCATTGCACCCGACCGCTATGAGGTTGCGTAGGAGTAATGGAGGCCACCTTTATAGTGTGGGATTTTATTCTTTTTGGGTCTACTTTAGATCAGGGTTTAAATAGTACCCCTTCTTAATCCCGAGCTTTTATGAGGTCGAGCTTGAGCATTTTGTGGCTTAGGATGTTGACACGTCACATCGGGTAAACCGCCTTTCTAGGATAGATTAGGTACTCGACGTGCTTTTAAAATTCAAAATGTTACATCTTTTGGTAACATCACGCACATTCCTTCTTTGGTTACCTTGGTAACCGTGCACGCTATTAATGAGGGGTGCGAAATGACACTTTTCCCCTAGTGTAATGACACTTTGCCCCCAGCATCTTATAAATACTCAATTTTCTTCCTCTTTCTTCTTACCATTTCTTCGTAACCTTTGTTTTTCTTCTGAGAATTCTTTATCTTGAATTCTTGTTTGGGTGTTTTTGTTCATTCATTTGAGACTTTAGAGCGTACATGCCTTTTTTGTTGAAGTACTCTTTTTTCGTTTCGCGTTTCTTCTTTCCAGGTTGGTTTTATCTTCTTCTTGCTCTGTTTCTTGTGTTTTGCTTTCTTTGTTTTGCTTTGTCACTTTGATTACAATTTTGATTCTAAAAATTTACTTGCTTTCTTTTGTTGTTGCTATGATTCTGAATGTGGGGTTTTATTCTATATTGCTCTCAAATGGTGCCATTTTCTTATGGAAGATGGTGTTATTTCCACATTTTGGAGATATAACATAACTGTTATATGTTGGAAGAGTATTCTGACGTTCTTGGTTGACGTTGACCCGGCCTCTTTTGAATTTGTAAATGCTTGTGTTTGTTTATTCTTTGCATTTGGAAGGTTGAAGACAATTTTTGAAGACAACCCAATCTCCTGATCATTTGTCTTGATTCTTGTTGTTGTCCAATTTGTGGTGATGAATTTTTGTTTTGTTCTATTATTAGTATAGCTTTTATGTCTCAGTTAGTAATTAACAACATGTCATCTAAAATCCTGTCCGACCTGAATTAGATAGATATATCTGTTCTTACTCTTGTCCCTATTATTGATAATGAGTATTCATAGGTTATGTTTGAATTGGGAGAACGACTGGAGTTATGGATTATTGTTGCCGATCCTAAGGAGAGGGTCTGTTTTTCCTGACTTGTTAGGTTTGAACATCACTTCATCTGTGTGTTTGATTGCTTTTTTTTTTATCAAGTTAGAGGTCAGCCTTCCCTTTTCCGACTTCAAAATTTAGGTCCTTAAGACCTTAATGTTGCCCCTACCCCAATTACATCCCAATTCTTGGAGTTTCTTGAAAATATACCAACTTCTTTTGTCGGGAACTTGATGTTCGACCTTCTCTTAAGGTCTTCTTTTATCTTTTTGTCCTTACCAAGCCTTTGAGTTTCAAAAAACAAGGATGAGTCTCCTTCCGAGATGTCCAGGGGAGAAAAGTCTTTATTATCTTTGACGATTCTTTCCACAATTTTAAAACTACATTTTCAAGATCCGTTATGTTAAAGGTACCTGACCTTTCTTTCTTAGTGAGGAGGATAAGCCTGTTTTCCCTTTATATTCGGAGGAATATCCTGTTATAGTTAAGTATAATGTGAAAGGCTTAGATGAGATCGAGGAGAGTGTAGTCGGTCTATTCCACAAATATTGAGGCCAAGCTCCTTATTTGGATACCAAGAAGTTTTTAGGGAATCCTAGCCAACTTCAATCCGAACTAGGTAGTCTTCTTTTCATTTTTTTAAATGTAGTTTGTTGACTTTATTTTTTATGGCTAGCATGATCCGACCTTGATGTCGTACAAATAAAATGGCTCCCAATTCGTCGCAATGTAAACACTTTGGACAGTAAGAAAAAATGTTATTGTTCAAAACATATGACTGAAAGAAGCCGGTGAAACTGCCGATCTCCCCTTGCCCTCTAAGTCAGACTCGGGCGCCTCAACCTCTTTAAAGATTACGTCTGACCCAGCTCCCCAGCCAACCCCTCCTCCTTCTAGTAAGGCCAAACAAACAGCTCGTCCTCCGCCTTCCAATCCCGAGCCAAACCCTAAAAAATGTAAGATTTCGAACTCGGGGGGTATATATGAGCAAGGCTTTGATGCCATTGCTTGGAGTTAGAAACACATCTTTTTCCATAGTTTTATCAGTATGGTTGATGTCGTGGTAAAGTCTCATCTCTAGCTTATGGCCTGAGGTGGAGTCCGGACGGCCGGGATTTACGCAACTTTGTTAAGGGAGCTGGAGAAGACTCCCCTTGGTGCTACTCAGCGCTCTTTGGCTGATTTATAGGCTGAAGTGGCATCCTTTAGAGAGTCAAAGAATGAGTGGAAAGGAGAAAAGAAGGCTTTGATTTCTGACCTTGGTAAAGTTCGGGCTAGTGCAAAGTAGGTAGAGGCCTCTTTAGCTATGGCGAAGGGGTTAAAGAAGAAGGTTGAAGAAAGTTATACCAGGGTCTTTGGGGTGAAGTTTGACTTGGTGGATAAGGTCTCTTAATCCTGAGACAAATATGCGGAGCTCGAGGAAACCATAGCCAAAGGTATGGATGAGATGGTCCAAGTTATCACTCTCGAGGTGGACTTCTCCCTCATCAACCCCGACAACATTGTGGTGGATAGAAGATTGTTCATGCCCTGGATGATGAGGAGGACACTCCTATGCCTGATTTGAAGACCTTAGGGGCACAACTCGGGCAGGCTTCTCAAGTTTCCGCTCCTCAAGTGGATAGTGAACTGATAAACCCCAATTTTAGAGTTTATCTTGTGTTGAATTTAGTAGATTTTATCATTTTTTCTCAAATTTATTCATTAAAATAGCATGATTTTGTAATTCTCCCTAATTTGTGCTTAAGAGTGAAAACATTTTTTTAGGCCCAAAATTAAGTAAATTTAATTTACTTTAATTCTATTTGATGCCTTGATATGTTTGTTGAGTGATTTCAGGATTATAAGGGAAAGATTGGATCAAAGAAGCGAAGAAAAAGCATGCAAGATGGAGAATTCATGAAAAATAAGGATTTGGTGAATTCAAGCTCATGCGTACGCATGACCCACGCTTACGCGTGAGGAAGAAAATTTGCCAGGCCACGCGTACGCGTGACCCACGCGTATGCGTGACCCACGCGTACGCATGACCCACGCATACGCGTGACAAGCAGCACGTGACCAACTTAAAGGTAACACGCTGTGGGCAATTTCTGAGCTCAATGAGGCCCAAATCCAACTCAATTCTGAAGCATTTGAGGCCAAATTCAAGAAGGAACAAGGGGGGAGCAATTAAGGTAGCTTAGAACCATATTTTAGGGTAGTTTTCTAGAGAGAGAATCTCCTTTTTCTCTCTAGAATTAGGATAAATTTAGGTTAATCTCTCTTAGATTTAGGTTTTAATTCTTGTTTCCAATTAGTTTTCATTGCAATTTCTTGTTCTTACATCTTTGTTCTCTTAGTTTTTCTTGTTAATTTTCCTTTTTATGTCACTTTTATGTTTATAAACTCTTATTGATTTTCATTTCCTTTAATGCAATTGATGTCTTTTTACGTTTCCTATTGTTTAATTGAGTTGTTATTGTTATTTTCTTGCATTTGGTAGCTTTAGATTTTATATTTCTTGCAATTTATTATACTTTTCTTTTATTGCACACCAAGTGTTTGATAAAATGCTTGGGTTAGTTTTAGAGTAGATTTTGAACATTCTTGGCTTGGAAAGAGAAATTAGGTAATCTTGAGTCATTAATAGCCAACTTATGTTGGTGATCTAGAGTTGTTAGTTAATATTGTCTCCATTTACATTACTTATGGATTGGGGTTAACTAGGCATATTTGACTTTCTTCCAATATGAAGATAACGTAATAGGCTTAACTCCCAGTAATTATTGTGTTATAATTAATGACTAGGATAGAAAACCTTGATTCTCAATCCTTGCCATGAATGCCTCTTTTTAGTATTTGTTATCTTTAGTTGTTTGATTTACTTCCTTGTCATTTAAATTTCTTACCATTTAATTTCTTGCTTCTTTATCGTCAACCCCCTTTGATCTCATAACCAATAATTAAGCACTCGATTGTAATTCCTAGGGAGAACGACTCGGGAGCAATACTCGGTTATTTTTATTGGGTTGAACTTGTGACAAACAAATTAAACTTTGATTGAGGGTCAATTGTTGGTTTGGAACCATGCTTGCAACAAAGCGACTCTCTTATTGAGAAGAAAATTTCTAACCGACGATTACCCTCTTTTATGAACCCCTTCCTTCTGCAACTCTCCCAGCTTCTGCTGCGCCGGTGTCTGATTCTATTCCAACTTCCTCTACTCGGTTTGAGGATGCCGCTACTAGAAAACAACTCCTCCCTCTGTGATTTCTAGTTTTGAATGTCCCGACCTGTGGGTCTTTATGAACAATTTTAATTTTGGTAATAATTGTAGTTTGAACAACTTTATTTTTTGTTAAAAAACCTTCTTCCACTATTCTAATAGTGACTTTTTGGCATGAATGATTGTGTTGTTTGAACATCTTCCTTTAGTCAGTACAGCTCTTAATTGAATACAAATTTTCATTGTTTCAACAACTTTCAATGCAGCTTTTTGCTAAGTTAGAAAAGACGTCGGTGAAGTAGATCGGTCATTTTTGGACCTGTCATATATAAGTATTATTTTCCCTTAGATGTTTGAGTTTTGACCTTAAGTAATCAGACTTTATCAAGTTACTCTTACATTTCATTTTAGGTCCGACTCATTTAAGGTATGGCCACAAACTATTTATTTAAATTCTTACACTAATTTGTACCTCGTCGCTTCATCTTGCCGACCATTCAGGTCGGGCAATGATTTTTGCGATTTTTCAATCTTAAATTAATGCGTTTGAATGGGAAAGTTGGTAGAAAATGAATTATTATTGATAAAGGAAAAAGATTTACATAAGTCGGCTTGCTACTAAGGATTTTCTTTTTACCCTTAGCCATTGCTATGGTGCCTCGTTAAAATCCCCTTCAGGAAAAAACCATGAAGTCGAGAAAAAGAGTAAACCAAGGAGCAAGGTGTACTTTCTAACTATAATACCTTTTTAATTTACATGCGTATCATGACCTTGGGAGCTCGTTCCCTTTTAAGTCGGACACTTTATAGTAACCTTTTCCTAAGATTTCAATAACCTTGTAAGGTCTTTTCCAGTTTGCAACCAGCTTTTCTTTGCCTGACTTCTGAACTCCGATGTCATTTTGGATCAGTATGAGGTCGTTCATGGTGAAGCTTCTCCTGATTACTTTTTGGTTGTACCTTAAGGCCATCCTTTGTTTCAATGCCTCTTCTTTTATCTGAGCTTGTTCTCGAACTTCTGGAAGGAGGTCAAGTTCTTCCTTTTGTGCTAGGACGTTGATAACTTCATCATAGAATCTAACTCTTAGAGATTCCTCAGCGATCTCTATAGGAATCATGGCCTCTATGCCATAAACAAGTCAGAAAGGGGATTCCCTAGTTGTTGTGTAACGGCCCTACTCCCAGCATGTTATGATCATACTAGAAGCTAAATGATGCGGGCAGAAATTAGCCGATTAAGAAATTAGTATGAGAATTACGTTGCAAGTACAGTTCTTAACAAACAAAAATCTGCTTATCAATTTAAAAAGAGTGTCACAATTTTTAGAATAAAAATACTGGGAGTAGAAATTCCAGGTCGTCTCCCAACGAGTTGATAAAAGAGTGCAGCTTATTGGTGAGAGGTTTTCCAAGAAATTTTTGAGTTTGAGAAATAGAAAAATAAATAATTGTAAACTTAAGTAATGGAAATTAACGAGAGAATTTATATAATTCAAATAAAAGCCTTGACTGGGAGAAGATCAATTGGAAGTTCTATCCTTGTTGAAATTTCCCAAGTGTAATAATAAAAGGTTGTCGTTCTACTTGGTCATCCCTTACTTAATAAGGGAAAGTCAAGTAACTAACTAACCAACTCTATCACTCAAGTCCTAACCCTTCCCTAAGAAAGGATTAGAGTCAAAGACTAGAAAGTCAGCCAACAACTTCCAATTAAGATTAACACTTGAGTATTCCAACTCAAGGTTCTCCTCTTAATCAACTCCCAATCAAGTTAGGGAACTACTCCATTAACATGAATATAACTTTCACAGAATTAAAAAGGGAATAAAAGGAAGACATGATAAACGATAACTGAAAATCAATTAAAAGTAAAAATGGTTCTTTGCATTAATAAATCCCAAAATCATAAACATACTTATCCAAACAGGGTTAATGGGCAATAAAAGAGTAAAGGAATAGGAAAACAAACTAGAATAGTAAAACTTCAACGGAGGTACTGACTCTTCTCAATATCCAAAGCAAAAGCATAAAACTAGAAATCTAAGAATGTAAAAGAAAACCTAGAGGAAGAGCAAATTCTCTCTAAGATTCAAAAACTAAAACTAAAATTATGCATAATGTGAATATGTGTTGAGTCTTTGCTGTCCCCTGGCTCTAGTCTGTGTTTCTGGGCCAGAAATTGGGTCCAAACTCGGCCCAAAATCACCCTCAGCATTTTCTGCAATTTCTGCAGATCGCGCATGTCATGCGTACGCGTAAGTTATGCGTGCGCGTCGTTTGACGATTTTCCTTGTCACGCGTATGCGTCAGGCATGTGCACGCGTCTTTGTGAAAACTCCAATTCACGCGTACGCATCAGGTACGTGACAAACCCCAATTTGACGGTTTGTTTTGCATTGAATTTAGAGTATTTTGATAACCTTTTGTCACATTTAGCCTAGGAATTAGCATGATTTTGTTATCTCTCCCATATTTGTGCTTAAGTGTAAAAACATGCTCTTTAAGCCTTATTTTGATGAATTCTAGTTCTTCTTTGATTCCATAAGATGCCTTGATATGCTTGCTAGTAATTCCAGGATTGAAATAGGCTAGGCATGGATCAAAGGAAGCAAGGAAGGAAGCATACAAGTGGAGAGAAGCATAAAAAGTCAAAGAAGCAAAGTCAGCCATGCACGCGCACGCGCACAAGGCGCTCGCGCGCACATCGCAGAATTAGCCAGGGACGCGCACGCGTACCGTGCGCGCACGCGTCGATGAGGGCACATGACCTCACTAATGCAACACGTGCCTGGCGATTTGAGAGGGTTTCTGAACCCATTTTTGGCGCCAAATTGCTAAGGGAAAGGAATAAAAGGGTGAAGGATTAAGGGGAAGGAGGATCATCATTATCACCACCTTTTGGCCAATAACCACTTTGAGTTTAGAGTTTTAGAGAGAGAAGCTCTCTCTTCTCTCTAGAATTAGGATTAGGAATTAGGGTTAGATTAGGATCTCATAGTTCTAGGTTTAATTCAAGTCTCCTTCTACTTCTACCTTCAATTGATGATTGCTACACTTTGGTTCTTCTCTCTATCCCTATTCTCTTGTTGTAATTTCTCTTATTTTGTTTCTAGGTTTTGTAATCATGATACTCTTGTTCTCTTTATTTCCCTTCAATAATGCAATTTGAGGTAATTCATGATAATTGTGATTTCCTTGGTTGTTGTTGTTGATCCTTTGTATTCAATTGTAATTAGAACTCATTCTTGTTGTGATTGACTATACTTTTCTTTTGTGCCTTCCAAGTGTTTGATGAAATGCTAGGTTGGATTTTCGTATAGATTTTGTCCCTCTTGGCCTAGGTAGAGTGATTAGTGACTCTTGAGTTATCTAATTCCTTTGTTGATTGATAATTAGAGATTGCTAATTGATTTGAATGCCTCTAAAGCTAGTCTCTCCTTTAGGAGTTAATTAGGACTTAAAGAATCAAATTGATTCATCCACTTGGCTTTCCTCCATGGGTAGGGGTTAACTAAGTGGGAGCAATGAACAATTCTCATCACAATTGAGAAGGATAACTAGGATAGGATTTCTAGTTCTCATACCTTGCCAAGAGCTTTTATAGTAGTTAGTTTATTTCCATTGCCATTTACTTTTCATGCCTCTTATCCAAAACCCCAAAATAACTCATAACCAATAACAAGACACTTTATTGTAATTCCTAGGGAGAACGACCCGAGGTCCAATACTTCGGTTTATAAATTTTAGGGGTTTGTACTAGTGACAAACAACTTTTTGTATGAAAGGATTAGTGATTGGTTTAGAAACTATACTTACAACGAGAATTCATTTGTGAAATTCTATACCATCAAAAATCCATTCGTCAAAATGGCGCCGTTGCCGGGGAAATTTGCAATGGTGTTATGTTATTGGTTATTGTATATATGTGAATATTGTGAATATGTTTGCTTTTGTTAGCTCTTCCTAGTTTTAGGGTTTAATTTTCTTGCTTCTTATTTGATTTTGTTTTCATTTTCTTCTTGCTATCATGAATTCTCACATTGGCTATGAGTTTGGTTATCAACATGTTGTAGGAAATGAGGACTATAATGAAGATGTGTATCAAGAATGGGATGACCAAAGGTGGGAGGAACCATATGCATATGATCAATCTTCATGGCAACAACCTCCACCAACGCGCCATGAAGAAGAGCCATTCTATGATGCATACCAATCCAATGGCTATGGTGAATCACCTTGTGACTTCCAAGCACCGCCGCCATATGCCTATGACTCTCACCCTCAACATGAACCTCAACCATTCTCACAAGCCTTCCCATACCAAGTACCTTCTTATGATCCCTACCCCTCATATAACCAACCACCCCTACCATATTCTTATGATCATTATGAGCAAGAGCCCTTAGAACCACCACCTTATCAAGATCACTACCAAGAACCACCTCAATACACACAATCTCCACAACCTTACCAAAAAGAACCACCTTCCTATTATGAACTCTCTCTCCAAAACAGCGAACCTTCCTACCCACCACAAGCCCCAATAGACGATTCTCTCACTTTGTTACTCCAAGGACAAGAAGCCATGAAGCGGGATACACTTGAGTTTGTGACCAATTTGACCAAGGTGGTGCACACTTTAGCCCACCAATGCTTGAATACTCAAGGTACTTCCGTGACCACATGTGGAAAGTCAAAAGAAGAGCAAAGTATGAGGGTGAAATTGGAAAATTCGGTGGAGAAAGAGGAGTCAAATTTTGTATTGGAGCAACTAGAGGAACCTATAATCATTGAAGAAAGGGGAGAAGTGGTTGAAGATCTCGGAGATGTTGAAAGTCCATGGGAATGTAGCATCATGGAGAACTCTTCCAAGAAGCTTGATATTGATGTTAAGGAGGGTACGCAATCTCCAAGACATATCATCGTTGGAGACTTGGAAGAGGTTTATCAAGAAATGGATTCAATCATGGATGAATTTCTCTCTACAATGGAATCCTCTCCCATTGGACATAGAGTTGAAAGTATAAAAGAGTGTGCACAACCTCCCATACCCTTGGTGAGCAATGAGGAAGAGAGCTACCAAGAGGAAAACGTTGGCATGGTGTATATTGAAATTGAAGAATATGAGGAGGTTGAGCAAGAGATGACCTTGTTCATCAATGAATTTCTATCCAAAGTTGAATCGCCTCTCATTAAACAAGAAGAAGTTCTTGAAGATAACACCAAGCCACGTAACAAAGAAGATGAGGTTGAAAGTGAAGAGAATTGTGAAGAGGTGGAAACAACTAAAGAAGAGCACAAGGAAGTAGACCTTGCATTGTCTAAGTGTGGGGAGGTCTCCCTTCCCGAATCACCATCCAACACAACATTCAAGTGGGTAAAATTCTTATCCATAAGCTTCACTTTCTCTCTTGAATATGGTTTGATTGAAACGGATGGACAACTTAGAGCTCTCTGTGGAGTTAAAAGCAAGAATAAGTTGTGTAGTGGTTGCAAGTTAGGAATTAGGCTCATTAAGGTCAACGTTTCAAGGCATAGGAACGATGATTGGAAGAATATCACATTGCATGGGTCTCAACAGAAGGTTTGGTATGTTAAAGAGAATTCTATATGTCAACCACCCGGAAAGAAAAAGTATGAAGATCAAATCGAAGATGGGTGTGAAGATAAGATATGGGATCCCGTTCGCTATATGAAGACCAACTATGGGGACTCATATCTTGGGTAGAACTGTGCCCGAGCTTGATGAATATGGTTGGAAATTCTGTCAACCAATTGAGAAGCAAGGATCCTTGGAGATTCAAGGATGAGTACAAACATAAGCCACCATGACAATAAGCATCTCAAAATGTCCAACTTAAGGACCTAAACTAAAAGTGCTAGGTGGGAGACACCCCACCATGGTAAACTCTTTCCACTCTTCTAAATTTACTTAATAAGTGATTCAAGTTACCATTGTAGGTAGATGTTTCATACAAATTTGTTTGTACAACTTAATTGTTAGCTTAGTCACATGCATGTTGTGTTTAGTAGTAGATGAATAATACCAAAAATTGCATTTTTGTGAATTGTATGATGGTTGAGTGAATAAGAGTTGTGAACACTACGGGGAGCAACCAGCAAGTTTTTTCTGAAAAAAAAAAAAAAAAAAGAGAAGAGGGCATGGACGCGCGCGCACAACGTACGCGTATGCGTCCCGGTGCGGATGCACCACGAGCCACACTCCCGAGAGTTGGGCCTCTCTTGGGCAAACATTGTGCCTTGAGCCCAACCTGACCCACGCGGACGCGCACTACGTGCGAGCGCGCCGACTATTAGATCATGGAAGTTCGCGCGGATGCGCACCTGCCGCGTCCGCGCCGATTTGCTGCTGCAAATGATTGAGCCAACCCCCAGAGAGTTAAGCCATTTCTGGGCTAGCTTTAAGCCCCAGGCCCAACCCGATCTGCGCGAGCGCATGGATTGCGCCAGCGCGCCATTTCACAATTCGCCAATGTACGCGGACGCGCATTTACCGCGCGCGCGTCTTTGCGTGTGGCCACCAATCTAGGCCACGAACCCGAGAGTCGGGCGTGCCTCAAGCCCATTCTAAGCCTCAGGCCCAATCTCACGTACGCGTGCGCGCACCGTACGCGCACGCGCCCCTGCCTAATATGCCACCCCACGTTAGCGCGCACTGCACGCTCACGCATGAATCTCCCTTTTCCCCAATGTGCGCGGACGCGTACATGCCGCGTGCACGCAGGTCTGGTGCGCGACTCCCAGGCCAGTCTCCAGAGAGTTAGGCCTGAGTTGGGCTAACTCTAAGCCCCTAGCCCAACTCCATGCACGCGTGCGCGCACGGTACGCGCACGCGTCCTTTCCTATTTCTGCTCATCCCCGCTTAAGCGCGTTGTACGCGCACGCGTAGGACCCACGTTCTCTCAATGGACGCGAACGCGCGCGGCGCGCGCACACGCGAATTCGAATTTTCACTTACCCCAGAGACGCGAGCCCTAGCGCATTCGCGCACCCCCAACTCTCTCTTCCTCTAACGTTCCATTTTCCCCACCATTCTTCACCTTCTTCTTCTCCTGACCGGCCGTCCTCCGGCGAGCACTCCGTCTCCGTCGCCGCCGCTGCCATAGCCTCGCCCTTCCCCTCTTCTTTCCCCCCTTCTCTCTTACTTCTCTTACTCCTCTCTGTCTCCGTTCCTCTCCGCCTCTGTGCTCACCGCCGATACCGCCCTTCACCACCGGCGACAGTCACCGGCAACCCCTCTCTCTTTCTCCATTAACAGTTTCCTCTTCACTCTCTCCATCTCTCAGCCCCCTGCTCTACCCTCCCTCCTCCCCTCAGTTTCTCATCCCTCCGGCCAAACCACCGCGCCAGCCATCCTCACCGCCACCGTTCACGGCGGTGCCAGGCTCTGTCTCTGCTACCCTTGCCTTATCGTCGTCCCCCTCCATTCTCAGTTTTTCCCGGCTCCCAGGTTCCTGCTCCATTTCTGTTATTTCTTTTTCTATTTTTTTCTTTTCCTTTGTTCATTTCTGCTGGTTCCTGGAATTGCATGTTAGATTCGCTAAATTCAAATTTTGTATATTAGGTTAGATAGATATAATTGCTGTTAGGTAGCTAGGGCTGGATAGAGGATTCTAGGCCTGATAATTGCTCCGTATGTGCATATCTGCTGCTTGCTTCCTTGGGTTCGGTATGTTGGTTTTGGGTTGATATTCCATGCAATATGTGTTGCCACATAATATCTGTTTGCTGCTGTGCGTGATTGATGTTATTTTTTTATGCTAATTGTGCTATTTTGCTATCCGGGAACGTCCAATTTTAAGCCGGAATGCTGCCCGATTTTCAAGGAAATTAGTTTCATTTTGATCTTTATTTCAGTTTTGGGCAAATTTCTGTTTCCCTTTTTGACTTCCCGGATTTGCACAATCATTGTGAACATGAACCGCACCTTCTCGTTCGATTGAGCCTATATATCATCATATCACTGATCCACTTTTCTAACTTACTAATTTCTTTAACCGTTTTACTTCCACTCACCTTTAACCCTCTTTAACAATTCTTTCAAAAATATGATGATATTATTGCCGTTTGAATATGAGATGTTGCCTTTAATGAAGATTACAGTCTTGGTTCATTCACTTATGTTCACTTGTTCACTTTTACATATTCAGTGCAACATCATGATTGCTCTCGGATAATTGTATCCTGAACATGCCTCCTAAATGTTACATGCTAAATGTTTTCTATATTCTATCATATTTTTCAGGATGTCGGATAGAGGAAAAGCTATAGCCTCTGCTTCCAAAAAAAGGAAGCGCTCCAAGACCCCTACACCCCCACCATCTGCTAACTATGCGAGGAACCCGCTAAATGAGGAGGAGAAAGAAAATCAGTTACTCCCGTCCACTGATCCAACCAAATTTCCGAATCTCTACTGCGAGCTACGCCTTTCCCGTTATGCAAAGAAGAATCTGAATATTGAGAAGAATCTGAATCTTCCCAATGATGTGCGGCGTGCCATAAACACCCGTATTTCTGAGCTGGGCTTGGATTTCGTCGATCGGGACTTGGGATGGATTAACATCTCGTGGGTCAAGGAATTTTACTGCAATTTCTTTCGACCGGGCTTGGATTCAGTATTCTTGAGGGGCAGAGAGATTATGATCACTGAGGATGCCTTGAGGGATGCACTGCTCTGCAGAGTTGGCACTCCTGAGACTTGTGCCTACCAGCAGGCAGAGGTAGCTCTCCTCTCCATGACTTTCGACTATGAGGCACTTAGACACGTGATTGCTACACCAGATGCTTCTTGGGTAATGGATTCAAGCAACACAAAGCCCAAGGGCATGCTATTTGCACATCTGACTAGGGAGGCTAGGACTTGGCAACAAATATTTGCCCACTATGTCTTCCCTACTACTCACTTTTCGGAGATTCCGATGGATATGCTAGTCTTGATTGGGTGTGTCATGGAGGGGAAGGAAGTATATTTTCCCCGACTGATTAGGCATAGCATGTGGAGAGCTCATATTCGCGGCTTGTTACCGTTTCCCACACTGGTTACTAGCTTAGCTGAGCTAGCTGATGTCCCGTGGGAGGACAATGACGTGACACCACCACCTCCTGATGACGACGACAAGGAAGTTACTATTCCCTGGGGTGTGTGGGTGCACGAGAGGCCCCCGACCAGCCGCCGTTCCCGAGCTAGAGCGGCAGTCGAGGCAGCTACACCATCTTCTTTGCCAGCAGCCCCACCTCCTTCAGCGCCCGAGCCCACTTACCTACTGGTTCAGCGTCTGTTTCGGTTCTTGGAGCGCGAGAGGCTTCATGTCAGACGCCGACTGGATCGGATGGATCAGGCACTCATCTCCCTTGGCGCTGAGTTACCTCCGCTTCCAGACTCTCCGACCTCCGATGAGCAGGATCATCAGGAGGAGGACGCGGAGGCACCGGTTCAGCAGGATGCCCCTGACACTACAGAGCAGCCGCAGACTCAGGAGGAGCCGGTCCCACAGCCACAGCCACAGTCAGAGCCTGAGCCTATCGTTGTACCTCCCACCGATCCTCCGGTTTAGCATCGAGGACGATGCTTGGTTTTAAGTGTGGGGAGAGCACCGGTAGCATTATTTGGGAACCGGTGAACTTTTCGGCCTAGTTATCTCATTTTGCACATCTTTGTATATATTTTGATGCATTTCTAGTTTGCTTTGGATACTTTTATTGCTTATTTTGGATTTTAGATATTTTGATGCTTTTGGATATTTTTAGATGTTTTGGATGATAGATTCCGTACTTTTAGTTGGATTCTTCTTTATACATTTTGTTTATCTTTGTTTTTAGTTTGTAGTTGTGATTAGAAATCATACTTTGGATTGCAAATATTTAGTCACCCTTTTTGCATAATATATTGGTTTTAAGTGAAAAAGGAAAGGGTGAACTAAGAAAATTTTTGAACTTTTCAATCACAACAATGCTTAGTCAAACATTGAGATTTTTTTTCAAGAAGTTTAAATATAGGGCATTAACCCAATTGATTGAAAGAAAATTTTTGAAACTTGCATGAATTTCATACCTTGTGAAGCATGTATTGAATTGAGAACACAAGCTTGTGAGATTTGAGCCTATTGATGTGGTTACATTTTATAACCATTTATTTTCCATTCTTGTGTGAAATTGTTCTCTTTCCATGATTGTGATCCTTGATTTGCTTGATTCCATATATCCATTTATTTCTTGTGTTTATGCATTTATATGATTGAGGCCATTCTTTCATTAGCCACTTACCCAAATAGCCAACCTTTTACTCCCCATTGTTAGCCAATTTTGAGCCTATGCTCAACCCACTTATTCTTATTTTAGCACATTACAAGCCTAAGGCGGAAAACCAATGAAAAGTCCTTGTTTGGATCTTTGATTGACCTAGGCTAGTGAGAGTGTTTTATTATTCAAAGTTGGTGAGGCTTGGGAACATTGGATGGGATAAAAAGGGGCAGTACACTTTTATGTTTAAAGATTTGGGCACATATTCATGTATTGATTAAATGTAGAGACCTTATGCATTGATGTTCTCGTATTTAGTTTGAAAGAAGAAAAAAAAATATATATATATATATAAAAAAATGATGATGAAAAGAAAAGAAAAATGTATATAGAAAAAGAAAAAAAGAAAAAAAAGAAAGAAAAGAGAAAAGCAATAAAGGGGACAAAATGCCCCAAAGTGAAGCTCAATAAGAATCAATGCATAAGTGTTGTGAAATGAAAAGAAAATGCATGAGTATGTAAGAAAAAAAATGAAAAATGGGTAGTTAGAATAGCTCGCATTTGTATAGGTCATTAAATAGGTTAGGTGGGAAAGTCTATGCTAATCGAAGATTCAATTCCTAGTCCACTTGACCATAAATGATCCTACCTTGACCCTAACCCCATTACAACCTAAATAAAAGACCTCATGATGAATGTATGCATGCATTGAATAAGTGTTGATTGTTAGAAGAAAATCAAATTTTGGAAAACATGATTAGAAGAGAATTGAGTGAATTAACCCTTAAACACTTGAGTGAATAGAGCGGATACACATCCGGTGAGGGTTCAAAAGTTCAACCACATGTGTTCACCCATATTATCTATATTCTTGCAAGTTTGAACTCCTTTTTGACAATTCAATACAATTGTGGTTTGGACTTAGTCCTTATTGCCTAGCTCTTGTGCTTACACATGCTCTCTTGGGAATTGATTTGTTTGAACTAAGCATTTCCAATTGCTTTAGATAATTGCATTTAGATAGGACTCATATAGTTTAGTTGCATTCAATAAATGTCATAACCCTTAGTTCCTTCTTATTTTAGCATGAGGACATGCTAAGGCTTAAGTGTGGGGAGGTTGACAAACCCCAATTTGACGGTTTGTTTTGCATTGAATTTAGAGTATTTTGATAACTTTTTGTCACATTTAGCCTAGGAATTAGCATGATTTTGTTATCTCTCCCATATTTGTGCTTAAGTGTAAAAACATGCTCTTTAAGCCTTATTTTGATGAATTCTAGTTCTTCTTTGATTCCATAAGATGCCTTGATGTGCTTGCTAGTAATTCCAGGATTGAAATAGGCTAGGCATGGATCAAAGTAAGCAAGGAAGGAAGCATACAAGTGGAGAGAAGCATAAAAAGTCAAAGAAGCAAAGTCAGCCATGCACGCGCACGCGCACAAGGCGCTCGCGCGCACATCACAGAATTAGCCAGGGACGCGCACGCGTACCGTGCGCACACGCGTCGATGAGGGCACATGACCTCACTAATGCAACACGTGCCTGGCGATTTGAGAGGGTTTCTGAACCCATTTTTGGCGCCAAATTGCTAAGGGAAAGGAATAAAAGGGTGAAGGATTAAGGGGAAGGAGGATCATCATTATCACCACCTTTTGACCAATAACCACTTTGAGTTTAGAGTTTTAGAGAGAGAAGCTCTCTCTTCTCTCTAGAATTAGGATTAGGAATTAGGGTTAGATTAGGATCTCATAGTTCTAGGTTTAATTCAAGTCTCCTTCTACTTCTACCTTCAATTGATGATTGCTACACTTTGGTTCTTATCTCTATCCCTATTCTCTTGTTGTAATTTCTCTTATTTTGTTTCTAGGTTTTGTAATCATGATACTCTTGTTCTCTTTATTTCCCTTCAATAATGCAATTTGAGGTAATTCATGATAATTGTGATTTTCTTGGTTGTTGTTGTTGATCCTTTGTATTCAATTGTAATTAGAACTCATTCTTGTTGTGATTGACTATACTTTTCTTTTGTGCCTTCCAAGTGTTTGATGAAATGCTAGGTTGGATTTTCGTATAGATTTTGTCCCTCTTGGCCTAGGTAGAGTGATTAGTGACTCTTGAGTTATCTAATTCCTTTGTTGATTGATAATTAGAGATTGCTAATTGATTTGAATGCCTATAAAGCTAGTCTCTCCTTTAGGAGTTAATTAGGACTTGAGGAATCAAATTGATTCATCCACTTGACTTTCCTCCATGGGTAGGGGTTAACTAAGTGGGAGCAATGAACAATTCTCATCACAATTGAGAAGGATAACTAGGATAGGATTTCTAGTTCTCATACCTTGCCAAGAGCTTTTATAGTAGTTAGTTTATTTCCATTGCCATTTACTTTTCATGCCTCTTATCCAAAACCCCAAAATAACTCATAACCAATAACATGACACTTTATTGTAATTCCTAGGGAGAACGACCCGAGGTCCAATACTTCGGTTTATAAATTTTAGGGGTTTGTACTAGTGACAAACAACTTTTTGTATGAAAGGATTAGTGATTGGTTTAGAAACTATACTTACAACGAGAATTCATTTGTGAAATTCTATACCATCAAAAATCCATTCGTCAGTACGCGCACGTGTCGCTATGCAGATTTCCAAATCGCGCGCATGCGTGAACCATGCATGCGCGTCGATGCTCGCTGGTTATCTCCTTAGTTTCTTGTGTTCCTTCCATTTTTGCAAGCTTTCTCTCCATCCTCTAAGCCATTCCTGCCCTATAAAGCCTGAAACACTTAACACACGGATCACGACATCGAATGGTATAAAGGAGAATTAAAATACACAAACTAAAGGCTTAGGAAGCAAGTTTTCAACCATAGAACAAAATTAGGAGGAATTGTAAAATCATGCAATTTATATGAATAAGTATGCAAAGACTTGATAAAATCACTCAATTGAGCACAAGATAAACCATGAAATAGTGGTTTATCAAACTTCCCACACTTAAACATTAGCATGTCCTCATGCTAAGCTCAAGGAGATCAGAAGAATAAATAGGGAAAAGTAAGACTCATAAAATGCAACCTATATATGAATGCAACTATATGCTAAGATGGTTCTGTATACTTGGTTAAAAGTAAATAAGTTCTTTAAGACAAACATAAATTAGATATCACTAATTAAAATCATATAGTAAAGAAAAGTAGACTTGTAAGAAGACAGCTCATAAAAACAGGGAACATAAAATTAAGCATTAAACCCTCACTGATAGTGTATATACACTTTAATCTCTCAAGTGTATAGGGTAGTCCACTCTAGTCTTCTCTAGTCATGATTTCTAAACTTTGTTCTTCACCTAACCAATCAACAAATATTTCATGTACCAATGCAAACATCATGAGGTCTTTTCAAGGTTGTAATGGGGCTAAGGTAAATGTGAGGGTATATATATGGCTAAGTGAGCTATAAATTGAATCCATGACTAACCTAAGCTCTCACTTATACACACACTCTATATACTTCTTAAATCATACCTAGCTACCCAAAATTTCTATTTTTGCATCTCATACTCATGCATCAACTTTTCTTTAATTTTATCACATATGCATTGATCTTTTATTAAACTTAACATCGGGGTAATTTTGTCCCCTTATTTATTTATTTATTTATTGAATATTTTTGGGTTTTTTTTATTAAAAATATAAACTAAACATAATATATCAATGCACATGGATTTTTTTAATTTTTCTGGTCTCACATGAGTAGGTACCCAAATTCCTAATATTTTATCATAACACACTCCCTATTAACCCATGTTCCCACAGTTTCCCCACACTTAGTTGATACACAATCTCTATCTTAAGCTAACTAAAGTTTCAATTGGGGTGATTACTTGTTTTTCTGCTTAAGGCTAGTGATGTGGTAAAATATAAAACAAATGGGGATTAAAAGGCTCAAGGTGGCTTGGTGCGCAGAAATTGTGATTACACTTTAATTATGTAAAATTCATCGCTCTTTCTTTCCCTGGTAATGGCGCCAAAAACATGATGCCAATACCATGGTTCACAACTTCGCACAACTAACCATCAAGTGCACTGAGTCGTCCAAGTAATACCTTACGTGAGTAAGGGTAGAATCCCACGGAGATTGTTGGTATGAAGCAAGCTATGGTCACCTTGTAAATCTCAGTCAGGCAGATATAAAATAGTGATGGAGTTTTCGAAATTAAATAATAAAAGAGGGATAGAAATACTTATGTAATTCATTGGTGAGAATTTCAGATAAGCGAATAGAGATGCTTTCGTTCCTCTGAACCTCTGCTTTCCTGCTATCTTCATCCAATCAGTCTTACTCCTTTCCATGGCTGGCTTTATGTGATACATCACCATTGTCAATGGCTACTTTCAGTCTTCTCTCGGGAAAATGATCCAAATGCCCTGTCACGGCACGGCTAATCGTCTAGAGGCATCACCCTTGTCAATGGTTTCATCTTATCCTCTCAGTGAAAATGGTCAACGCACCCTGTCACGGCACGGCTATTCATCTGTCGGTTCTCGATAATGCTGGAATAGGATTTACTATCCTTTTGCGTCTGTCACTACGCCCGACAATCACGAGTTTGAAGCTCGTCACAGTCATTCAATCATTGAATCCTACTCGGAATACCACAGACAAGGTTTAGACCTTCCGGATTCTCTTGAATGCCGCCATCATTCTAGCTTACACCACGAAGATTCCGATTAAGAGATCTAAGAGATACTCATTCAATTCGAATGTAGAACAGAAGTGGTTGTCAGGCACGCGTTCATAGGGAATGATGATGATTGTCACGTTCATCACATTCAGGTTGAAGTGCGAATGAATATCTTAGAAGCGAAATAAGAAGAATTGAATAGAAAACAGTAGTACTTTGCATTAATCTTTGAGGAACAGCAGAGCTCCACACCTTAATCTATAGAGTGCAGAAACTCTACCGTTGAAAATACATAAGTGAATGATCCAGGCATGGCCGAATGGCCAGCCCCTCTAATCTAAGAACCAGGCATCCAAAGATGATCCTAAGATCCTAAGATGATCAAAAGATGTCTAATACAATAGTAAAAGGTCCTATTTATAATAAACTAGCTACTAGGGTTTACAAAAGTAAGTAATTGATGCATAAATCCACTTCCGGGGCCCACTTGGTGTGTGCTAGGGCTGAGCTTTAACTTTCCACGTGCAGAGGCCATTTGTAAAGTTGAACGCCAAGTTTTGATCCATTTCTGGCATTCAACTCTGGTTTTTGATCCCTTTCTGGCGCTGAACTCCAGAATTAGGCAGAGAGCTGGCGTTGAACGCCAGTTTGCGTCGTCTAAACTTGGGCAAAGTATGGACTATTATATATTGCTAGAAAGCCCTGGATGTCTACTTTCCAACGCAATTGGAAGCGCGCCATTTTGAGTTCTGTAGCTCTAGAAAATCCACTTTGAGTGCAGGGAGGTCAGAATCCAACAACATCAGCAGTCCTTCTTCAACCTCTGAATCTGATTTTTGCTCAAGTCCCTCAATTTCAGCCAGAAAATACCTGAAATCATAGAAAAATACACAAACTCATAGTAAAGTCCAGAAATGTGAATTTAACATAAAAACTAATGAAAACATCCCTAAAAGTAACTAGATCCTACTAAAAACATACTAAAAATAATGCCAAAAAGCGTATAAATTATCCGCTCATCACAACACCAAACTTAAATTGTTGCTTGTCCCCAAGCAACTGAAAATCAAATAGGATAAAAAGAAGAGAATATACTATAAATTCCAAACTATCAATGAAACATGGCTTCAATCATATGAGCGGGACTTATAGCTTTTTGCCTCTTGAATAGTTTTGGCATCTCACTTTATCCATTGAGGTTCAGAATGATTGGCATCTATAGGAACTCAGAGTTCAAATAGTGTTATTGATTCTCCTAGTTCAGTATGATGATTCTTGAACACAGCTATTTTATGAGTCTTGGCTGTGGCCCTAAGCACTTTGTTTTCCAGTATTACCACCGGATACATAAATGCCGCAGACACATAATTGGGTGAACCTTTTTAGATTGTGACTCAACTTTGCTAAAGTCCCCAATTAGAGGTGTCCAGGGTTCTTAAGCACACTCTTTTTTTTTGCTTTGGACCTTGACTTTAACCGCTCAGTCTCAAGTTTTCACTTGACATCTACACGCCATAAGCACATGGCTAGGGACAGCTTGGTTTAGCCGCTTAGACCAGGATTTTATTCCTTTAGGCCCCTCCTATCCACTGATGCTCAAAGCCTTGGGATCCTTTTTATTTACCCTTGCCTTTTGGTTTTAAGGGTTATTGACTTTTTGCTCTTGCCTCTTGGTTTTAAGAGCTTTTGGCTTTTTCTACTTGCTTTTTCTTTTTCTTTCTAATTTTTTTTCGCCTATAATTTTTTTTTCTGCAAGCTTTGTTCTTTGCTGCTTTTTCTTGCTTCAAGAATCATTTTTATGATTTTTCAGATTATCAAATAACATGTCTCCTAGTCATCATTCTTTCAAGAGCCAACATATTTAACATTCTTAAACAACAACTTCAAAAGACATATGCACTGTTCAAGCATACATTCAGAAAACAAGAAGCATTGTCACCACATCAATATAATTAAGCTAAGTTCAAGGATAAACTCGAAACTCATGTACTTCTTGTTCTTTTGAATTAAAACAGTTTTTATTTAAGAGAGGTGATGGATTCATAGGACATTCATAACTTTAAGACATAGTTACTAACTACTAATGATCATGTAATGAAGACACAAACACAGATAAGCACACAACATAGAAAATGAAAAACAGAAGAAATAAGAACAAGGAATGAATCCACCTTAGTGATGGTGGCGTTTCCTTCTTGAGGAACCAATGATGTCCTTGAGCTCTTCTATGTCTCTTCCTTGTCTTTGTTGCTCCTCCCTCATTGCTTTTTTATCTTCTCTTATTTCATGAAGGATGATGGAGTGCTCTTGATGTTCCACCCTTGGTTGCCTCCAATAATTGTGTGGAAGAAAATGTATCCCCTGAGGTATCTCAGGGATCTCTTGATTTGCAGTCAAATGTTCTACCACTGAGCTATAGACCCTTGATGGAAGCTTTTGTCTTCCCTTTCCTCTTTCTAGAGGTTTCTCTGGCCTTAGGTGCCATCAATGGTTATGGAAAAAACAAAAAAAAAGCTATGCTTTTACCACACCAAACTTAGAATGTTGCTCGCCCCCGAGCAAAAGAAGAAAGAATAGAAGAAGAAGAAGAAGATATGGAGGAGATGGATGGATGTGTGTATTCGGCCATATGGGTGGGATTGGGTGGGAGAGAGATGTTGAATTTTGAAGGTAGTGAGTGTATGGATGTAAGTGGTAAATGGAAAACAGAAGGGATGATCATGAATGGAAAGAGAGATGATGAGGTAGGTGGGGATCCTGTGGGGTCCACAGATCCTGAGATGATCCTGTGGGGTCCACAGATCCTGAGATGATCCTGTGGGGTCCACAGATCCGGAGGTGTCAAGGATTTACATCCCTGCACCCATTAGGCATGTAAAATGCCCTTGCACACAACTCTGGGCATTCAGCGCCAGGTTGGTGCCCATTTTGGGCGTTCAACGCCCATTTGTTGGCCATTTCTGGCGTTGAACGCCAGAACCATGCTTGTTCTGGGCGTTCAGTGCCCAGACACTGCCCATTTTGGGCGTTCAGCGCCAGAACCATGCTCTGTTCTGGCGTTGAACGCCAGACAGGTGCTTCCTCCAGGGTGTGATTTTTCTTCTGCTATTTTTGATTCCGTTTTCAATTTTTCTATTTATTTTGTGACTCCACATGATCATGAACCTAAGAAAACATGAAAAATAAAAATAGA
Source organism: Arachis ipaensis (assembly GCF_059453495.1). Lineage (NCBI taxonomy): Eukaryota > Viridiplantae > Streptophyta > Magnoliopsida > Fabales > Fabaceae > Arachis > Arachis ipaensis. The sequence goes on along the minus strand of NC_142435.1, from coordinate 117,496,392 downwards.
ATTAGATAAATAAACATTGGGTTGCCTCCCAACAAGCACTTCTTTAATGTCAATAGCTTGACTGTGGGCTCTCATGGAGCCTCACAGATGTTCAGAGCATTGTTGAGACTCTCCAACACCAAACTTAGAGTTTGGATATGGGAGTTCAACACCAAACTTAGAGTTTGGTTGTGGCCTCCCAACACCAAACTTAGAGTTTGATTGTGGGGGCTTTGGTTGACTCTGCTTTGAGAGAAGCTTTTTATGCTTCCTCTCCATGGATGCAGAGAGAGATCCTTGAGTTGTAAACACAAGGTTGTCCTCATTTACTTGAAGGATCAATTCTCCTCTGTCTACATCAATCACAGCTCTTGCTGTGGCTAGGAAAGGTCTTCCTAGGATGATGGATTCATCCTCTTCCTTTCCAGTATCCAGGACTATGAAATCAGCAGGGATGTAAATGCCTTCAACCTTTACTAACACGTCCTCTACTAGTCCATAAGCCTGTTTTCTTGAAGTATCTGCCATCTCTAATGAGATTCTAGCAGCTTGCACCCCATAGATTCCCAGTTTCTCTATTACAGAGAGAGGCATGAGGTTTATTCCTGAACCAAGGTCACACAGAGCCTTAAAGATCATGGTGCCTATGGTGCAAAGTATTATGAACTTTCCAGGATCCTGTCTCTTCTGAGGCAATGTCAGCTGATCCAGATCACTTAGTTCATTGGTGAACAAGGGAGGTTCATCTTTCCAAGTTTCAATACCAAATAATTTGGCACTCAGCTTCATGATTGCACCAAGAAACTTGGCAATTTGCTCTTCAGTAACATCCTCATTCTCTTCAGAAGAGGAATACTCATCAGAGCTCATGAATGGCATAAGGAGGTTCAATGGAATCTCTATGGTCTCTAGATGAGCCTCAGAGCCCTTTGGTTCCTCAGAGGGAAGCTCCTTATTGATCACTGGACATCCCAGGAGGTCTTCCTCCTTGGGATTCACGTCCTCCTCTCCCTCATTGGGTTCGGCCATGGTGCTTATGTCAATGGCCTTGCACTCTCCTTTTGGATTCTCTTTTGTATTGCTTGGGAGAGTACTAGGAGGGATTTCAGTGATCCTTTTACTCAGCTGGCCCACTTGTGCTTCCAATTTTCTAATGGAAGACCTTGTTTCATTCATGAAACTTGCAGTGGCCTTGGATAGATCAGAGACTAAGTTTGCTAAATTAAAAGTATTTTGTTCAGAGTTCTCTGTCTGTTGCTGAGTGGATGATGGAAAAGGCTTGCTATTGCTAAACCTGTTTCTTCCACCATTATTAAAGCCTTGTTGAAGCTTTTGATCCTTCCATGAGAAATTTGGATGATTTCTCCATGATGAGTTATAGGTGTTTCCATAAGGTTCACCTAAGTAATTCACCTCTGCTATTGCAGGGTTCTCAGGATCATAAGCTTCTTCTTCATAAGAAGCCTCTTGAGTACTGTTGGATGCAACTTGCACTCCATTCAGACTTGAGAGATCATATTGACTTGCTGAGTCAATATTTTGTTCTGAGCCAATATGGCATTCAGAGCATCAATTTCAAGAACTCCCTTCTTCATAGGCGTCCCATTATTCACAGGATTCCTTTCAGAAGTGTACATGAACTAGTTATTAGCAACCATGTCAATGAGTTCTTGAGCTTCTGCAGGCGTTTTCTTTAGGTGAATGGATTCACCTACAGAGGTATCCAATGACATCTTAGATAACTCAGACAGACCATCATAGAATATATCCAGGATGGTCCATTCTGAAAGCATGTCAGAATGACACTTTTTGGTCAGTCCTTTGTATCTTTCCCAAGCTTCATAGAGGGATTCACCTTCTTTCTATCTGAAGGTTTGAACATCCACTCTAAGCTTGCTCAGCTTTTGAGGAGGAAAGAACTTGGCTAGGAAAGCCTTGACCAGCTTATCCCAAGAGTTCAGGCTATCCTTAGGTTGAGAGTCCAACCATACTCTAGCTCTGTCTCTTACAGCAAAAGGAAAAAGCATGAGCCTGTAGACTTCAGGATCTACTCCATTAGTCTTAACAGTATCACATATTTGCAAGAATTCAGTTAAGAACTGAAAAGGATCTTCAGATGGAAGTCCATGAAACTTGCAGTTCTGCTGCATCAGAGAAACTAATTGAGGTTTCAACTCAAAGTTGTTTGCTCCAATGGCAGGAATGGAGATGCTTCTTCCATGTAAATTGGAATTTGGTGCAGTAAAGTCACCAAGCATTCTCCTTGCATTGTTGTTGGGTTCGTCTGCCATCTCCTTTACTTGTTCGAAATTTTCAATCAAGTTGTCTCTGGATTGTTGTAATTTAGCTTCTCTTAATTTCCTCTTCAGAGTCTTTTCAGGTTCTGGATCAGCTTCAACAAGAATACCTTTTTCTCTGTCCCTGCTCATAAGAAAGAGGAGAGAAAAAGAAAAGAAGAGGAATCCTCTATGTCACAGTAAAGAGGTTCCTTATTGTTAGTAGAAGAGAAGAAGGAGAGAAAAATCTGAACTCAGAAAGAGAAAGAGGGTTCGGATTTTTGGTGATGTGAGGAAGAGATGTTAGTAGATGAATAAATAAATAGAAGGAGATGAGAGAGAAGAAAATTTTCAAAAATAATTTTTGAAAAGGAGTTAGTGATTTTCGAAAATGGTTTTTGAAAAATGTTAATAGTTTTTTTTTTTTTAAAATTCAAATAAAAAATAATAAAATGATTAGTTTAATTAAAAAGAAATTTTGAAAAGGGGGGAGATATTTTCAAAAATTAGAGAGAGAGAGTTAGTTAGGTAGTTTTGAAAAAGATAAGAAACAAACAAAAAGTTAGTTAGTTAGTTGAAACAAATTTTGAAAATCAATTTTGAAAAGATAAGAAGTTAGGAAGTTAGAAAAGATATTTTGAAATCAAATTTTTGAAAAAGATATGATGAGAAATTAGTTTTTGAAAAAGATTTGAATTTTTAAAATCACAATTAATGACTTGATTCACAAGAAATCACAAGATATGATTCTAGAACTTAAAGTTTGAATCTTTCTTAACAAGTAAGTAACAAACTTGAAATTTTTGAATCAAAACATTAATTGTTATTGTTATTTTCGAAAATTTGGTATAAAAATAAAAAAAGGATTTTTGAAAAATATTTTTAGAATTTTTAAAAATAACTAAGAAAAATGAAAAAGATGTTATTTTTGAAAAAGATTTTGAAAAAGATAAGATTTTTAAATTGAAAATTTGATTTGACTCCTAAAAACAACTAGATTTTTAAAAATTTTGAAAAAGTCAAATCTAATTTTCGAAATTATGAGAGAAAAGAGGGAAAGATATTTTTTGATTTTTGAATTTTTATGATGAGAGAGAAAATCAAGAAAAATGATGCAATGCATGAAAGTTATGGATCAAAACAATGAATCTATGCAAGAATGCTATGAATGTCAAGATGAACACCAAGAACACTATGAATGTCATGATGAACATCAAGAACATATTTTTGAAAAATTTTTAATGCAAATAAAACATGCAAGACACCAAACTTAGAATTCTTTAATGCTTAGGCACTAAGAATTCAAGAATGCATATGAAAAACAAGAAAAGACACAAAACATGCAAATGCAAAGATCAAACAAGAAGACTTACCAAGAACAACTTGAAGATCATGAAGAACACTATGAATGCATGAATTTTTTCGAAAAATGCAAGATGCACATGCAATTGACACCAAACTTATAACATGACTCAAGACTCAAACAAGAAACACAAAATATTTTTGATTTTTTTTATTTTCTAATTTTTTTTTGTATTTTTTTTGTTTTTGAAAATTATTATGAAAAAGAAAAGTAAGGATTCCAAAATTTTTAATATGAATTCCAGGAATCTTGCATTCTTAGTCTAAAGCTTCAGTCCAGGAATTAGACATGGCTCACTAGCCAGCCAAGATTTCAATGAAAGCTCCGGTCCAAAACACTAGACATGGCTCAATGGCCAGCCAAGCTTCAGCATGTAAATCAGGAACAGCAGCAGGTGGATTAACAACAACTAGCTTGCTCTTGATAACAAATTGCAAGCCTCAGTCCAAAAGAATTTAGACATAGCTTTACAGCCAGCCAGGCTTCACATGCTTCATGAAACACTAGAATTCATTCTTTAAAAATTTTGAATAAATTTTTTTTTTTCGAAAACAGGTGAGAAAATTTTGAAATATTTTTGAAAAATTTTTGAAAAGAAAACAAAAAGAAAATTACCTAATCTGAGCAACAAGATGAACCGTCAGTTGTCCAAACTCGAACAATCCCCGGCAACGGCGCCAAAAACTTGTGCGCAGAAATTGTGATTACACTTTCATTATGTAAAATTCATCGCTCTTTCTTTCCCTGGTAATGGCGCCAAAAATATGATGCCAATACCATGGTTCACAACTTCGCACAACTAACCAGCAAGTGCACTGGGTCGTCCAAGTAATACCTTACGTGAGTAAGGGTCGAATCCCACGGAGATTGTTGGTATGAAGCAAGCTATGGTCACCTTGTAAATCTCAGTCAGATGGATATAAAATAGTGATGGAGTTTTCGAAATTAAATAATAAAAGAGGGATAGAAATACTTATGTAATTCATTGGTGAGAATTTCAGATAAGCGAATAGAGATGCTTTCGTTCCTCTGAACCTCTGCTTTCCTGCTATCTTCATCCAATCAGTCTTATTCCTTTCCATGGCTGGCTTTATGTGATACATCACCATTGTCAATGGCTACTTTCGGTCTTTTCTCGGGAAAATGATCCAAATGCCCTGTCACGGCACGGCTATTCATCTGTCAGTTTTCGATCATGCTGGAATAGGATTTACTATCCTTTTGCGTCTGTCACTACGCCCGGCAATCACGAGTTTGAAGCTCGTCACAGTCATTCAATCATTGAATCCTACTCGGAATACCACAGACAAGGTTTAGACCTTCCGGATTCTCTTGAATGCCGCCATCATTCTAGCTTACACCACGAAGATTCCGATTAAGAGATCTAAGAGATACTCATTCAATTCGAATGTAAAACGGAAGTGGTTGTCAGGCACGCGTTCATAGGGAATGATGATGATTGTCACGTTCATCACATTCAGGTTGAAGTACGAATGAATATCTTAGAAGTGAAATAAGAAGAATTGAATAGAAAACAGTAGTACTTTGCATTAATCTTTGAGGAACAGCAGAGCTCCACACCTTAATCTATGGAGTGCAGAAACTCTACCGTTGAAAATACATAAGTGAATGATCCAGGCATTGCCGAATGGCCAGCCCCTCTGATCTAAGAACCAGGCGTCCAAAGATGATCCTAAGATCCTAAGATGATCAAAAGATGTCTAATACAATAGTAAAAGGTCCTATTTATAATAAACTAGCTACTAGGGTTTACAGAAGTAAGTAATTGATGCATAAATCCACTTCCGGGGCCCACTTGGTGTGTGCTTGGGCTGAGCTTTAACTTTCCACGTGCAGAGGCCATTTGTAGAGTTGAACGCCAGGTTTTGATCCATTTCTGGCGTTCAACTCTGGTTTTTGATCCCTTTCTAGCGCTGAACTCCAGAATTGGGCAGAGAGCTGGCGTTGAACGCCAGTTTGCGTCGTCTAAACTTGAGCAAAGTATGGTTATACATTGCTGGAAATCCCTGGATGTCTACTTTCCAACGCAATTGGAAGCGTGCCATTTTGAGTTCTGTAGCTCCAGAAAATCCACTTTGAGTGCAGGAAGGTCAGAATCCAACAGCATCAACAGTCCTTCTTCAACCTCTGAATCTGATTTTTGCTCAAGTCCCTCAATTTCAGCCAGAAAATACCTGAAATCACAGAAAAACACACAAACTCATAGTAAAGTCCAGAAATGTGAATTTAACATAAAAACTAAAGAAAACATCCCTAAAAGTAACTAGATCCTACTAAAAACATACTAAAAACAATGCCAAAAAGCGTATAAATTATCCGCTCATTATGGCTAACAAAGGTAATTGAAAAGGTAGGCTATTTGGGATAAGTGAGTTAATAACAAATGATGGCCTCAATCATATGCATGCATATAAATACATTAAACATTGGACATATAGAGTGGAACAAAATAAAAATTACAATCATAGAGAAGAAAACACACAAGAATAAAATGTTATGGTTAAATAGTGTAACCATGTAATTAAGCTCAAATCTCATAGGTTGTGTGTTCTTAGCTATAATTCATGTTCCAATTTATAGTCTTCAAACAAGTTTAACACAAATTTTTTAATTTAAATTAGTGAAATATTATAAAATAGAGTCTTAGAAAGAAATTTATTACTTTAACCAAGCAAACATACATGCAAACAATTATTATCATGCAATCTATTCTATCTAACAAAAGAAAAACTAAAATGTTGGTGTTAAGAGAAAGAGATTACCTCCGGAAGTTAGGTATTGACCGACCTCCCCACATTTAAAGCTTGGCACCGTCCTCGGTGCCCTCAGTCAGGAACAAAGGGGGGCTGGTAATAGCATCTCCACAGTCGGGGTCGTCATGGCTCCCGGTGCTGGTAGGTGAGGTGGAGTCCGGAGTGTCTGGTTCTTCTTCAGGTGGGTGGTTGCCAACAATCAACTCCTTGAGGTTTATAAATTGGCGCTTGTTACGGCGCTCTATTCTCTTTGCCTACCGGTCAAGCCGGTCCAATCTCTGAAGTATCTGAAGGAGCAGCTGACTTGTTGAAGGTGCTTGTGATGTGGAAGGAGAAGGAATATCTCCATCCAGGTCTGCAATTTGGCTGGTAGTGGCTGCTTGGGGTCTGATGTACTTCCCGTTGGGGACATACTGATCGTCCTGCAGAAGTATGGTCTTGGTGTCTTATGGTCTTGGTGTCTCCAGCTCTGTAAGAGACTCCGGCTGTCGAGACTAGATCCAAAACCAAGGCGGGAAACGGTAGGTTGCCCGTAATCTGTACGTGTCCCATGGTATGCCGAAGGTGTCTTGGTAAGTTGAGAGGCTGGTCTGTAAGGATACACCAGAGGAGAATAGCCATGTCTGCAGTGAAGGAGGACTCGTCAGTGCTCAGAAAGACGTAGTGGGACATAATCTGTGCCCTCACTCGAGCCTCCAAGGTAAGTGCTAAAGCCAATATGCCCTTAGGTCGGGATTGATGGTAACCATATATCCATCTGCTGCCAGGTTGTGCTATAACTCTGAGGACGGTGTCCCAGTCAAATTAGTATGTCTGGCGCTTGAAAAAGGCTTCTTGGTATGCGTCCAATCCTTCAGGAGCAGGGGGGAGATCTAAAGCTCGCTGAATGGCCCCTTCAGTTTTGGGGACTTGCTTCTGACGAACATAGACAGACTGCAGGGTTGGCATGTGAAAATTGGAGTAGAATTCAACTACCCATGAAAGGTTAACATGCCGAGGCTACCTCCGTAAGAATCCCCATTGTCTGTGCTAAATGCGGGGCTCAACAAACTCAACAATGTGGGTAGGGAGGATGAGTAGGTGCTCATTATTGTAGTTTCGCTCAGCCAGGATGGGGAACATCTGCTCACAGTAGCGGTTAGTGAACTGCGCAGTGTCCCTTGCTGGAGAGGCTTTCTCGGTTTCATCGACCTTGATGATCCTCTTGACTCGCTTTGTTGAGGACTTTACTGATGTTGAAGATGGTTCTGCAGCTAGCGCTCTTTTTGTTCCTCTCCTTGCCGGTAGTTTGGGAGCAGCTTTCTCTTTACCCTTCTTGATGGCCATCCTGAAAAGTGAAAAGGAAAGTAACATGTAAAGCCAAGGGTTAAAGCAAGGAGGAGGATAGTACAAGTGATAATCAATGCCAAGGTAAAGAAGGATGTCGTTAACACATGGTCGCGACTACATGTGATCAGTTCATCAATGGAAATATAGCAAGTGCATATTATGGCAAGTAGATGCAAGATGTTTATTAGCATGCCGACAAAGGCATGAGTAGCACAGATCAAGCATCAATAGCTAAAATGTATTATCACTCGTAACAAACTAACAATCACGTTTATATTGACAATTATATTCAATTAATAAAATATTGAAAGGGTTTTATGAAAAATAGGCATTAGAGTAGAAGGATAGAATAATTAAAAATGCACAATACCATACGGACTTTTTCACAAATACTTAGTATGCATGGTAAATATATTATTGAAAGTATTAAATTTGAACATGCAAGCAACCCAAAAATAATTAGTGATAATTGTCAAATAACTCCTTAATAATCCATAAGCAATTATGGAAGAAAATAATCACTCAATTAGATTTCTAACACCAAGTAAAATAATGCAAAAAAATAAATAAATCATAAGAAGAGAAGAAAGAAAGAACCTTGAGAAGGAAGTGATAAAGAGAGGTAATGGAGAATGTGAGGTGAAGAAAATATGATAGAAGGGGGAAGAAAAAGAAAAGAGTAAAGAAAGAAAAAGGAGAAAAAGAATGGAGAATAAAGAAGAAAGAAGAGAAAGAAAGAAGAAAGAAGAAAGAAGAAAGAAGAAAGAAATTAGGATTGGAAAAAAAAGATAAGAAAAGTGACGGCACAGGGATCTGGTGGTGTTGCGCGAGTGACGCGCACGCGTACTCCACGCGTATGCGTGGATCGCGCAAATGGGGAGGCGACGCGTAGGCGTCGGTCATGCGTACGCGTGACCGTGTTTGTGCTACTCGCGCGAAGGCAGCTTTGCGCACGCACAACTCTCTGTTCGTTTTGGGGTGTGTTCCAAAATGGCATACGATGCGTGCGCGTCATTGACGCGTACGCGTGAGTGTTCACAATTTGAAAATGACGCGCACGCGTCAGGAACGTGTACGCGTGAGTGACTTAGTGCCTTGGGCACAGCTTCAGCACCAGGCCATCACAACTTTCAGCCTGACACCTTTTTACGTCGATTTTCCTAGGTCACGCGTGCACGTCATTGACACGTACGCGTGAGGTGCCAAATATTCAAATGACGCGCACGCGTGAGGGATGCGTGCGCGTAGTGATGCTTGTGCGATTGGCACACTTTCTGCATTGCTCCCACGTAACTTTCTGCTACTTTCATTTTTATGCAATATGCAGATGTAAATGTAGACTATATACAGAAATCATGAGAAGAGTCACTAAATGAAACTAAGAAGAGAGAAAAGAACGATCATACCATGGTGGGTTGTCTCCCACCTAGCACTTTGCTTTAACGTCCTTAAGTTGGACGGTCCACAAGCTCAATCTGCTTCTGTTGGTGGATCTTCCAATAGGAAGATCTCCAACTCCTTGTTTTTCTTCATCTTCTCACCATGATATAGCTTTAAGCGATGTCCATTAACCTTGATGAATTTGGAGCTTGAAGGGTGACTCAGGTGAAAGACTCCGTATGGCTCTGCCTTCTCTACTCTGTAGGGACCTTCCCATCTGGATCTCAGCTTGCCTGGCATGAGTCTCAACCTCGAGTTATAAAGGAGAACCAGATCTCCAGGTCTAAACTCTCTTCTCTTGATGTGCTTGTCATGCACAGCCTTCATCTTCTCGTTGTATAATCTAGAGTTGTCATAAGCTTCGAGTCGAAGGGTCTCCAGTTTTGCTAGTTGCAGCTTCCTTTCAGCACCAGCTTTCTCAAATCTCATGTTGATTTCATTTACCACCCAGAATGCCTTCTGTTCTACCTCCACTGGGAGGTGACAGACCTTTCCATAAACTAAGCGGAAGGGGCTCATCCCAATAGGTGTCTTGTATGCTGTCTGGTATGCCCAAAGTGCATCTTGTAACCTGGTGCTCCAGTCCTTCCTATGAGGCTTGACTATCTTCTACAGGATACGCTTTATCTCTCTATTAGACACCTCTGCTTGTCCATTAGTCTGGGGATGGTAAGATGTTGCTACCTTGTGAATAGCGCCATGCTTCTTCAGTAGAGCGGTTAATCTCCTGTTACAAAAGTGGGTGCCTTGATCACTCACGATTGCTCGTGGTGATCCAAAGCGACAGATAATATAGTTTCTAACAAAAGAGACAACAGTGTTAGCATTATCAGTATGGGTAGAAATTGCTTCCACCCATTTAGAAACATAATCTACAGCTAACATTATATAAAGGTAACCACTAGAGTTTGGAAATGGATCCATGAAGTCAATGCCCCAAACGTCAAAAATCTCACAGAATAGCATAATCTGCTGGAGCATCTCATCCCTCTTGGATATATTCCCAAACCTTTGGCATGGGGGACAAGATTTTTACAGAAGGCAGTAGCATCTTTAAAAAGAGTAGGCCACCAGAATACACAGTCTAAAATTTTTCTAGCTGTTCTTTGAGGGCCAAAATGTCCTCCACTCTCAGAAGAGTGGCAGGCCTCTAAAATGGACTGGAATTCTGATTGAGGCACACACTTTCTAATTATCTGGTCAGCACCATACCTCCATAAATATGGGTCATCCCATATATAATATTTGGACTCGCTTTTCAGCTTGTCCTTCTGATGCTTAGTAAAATTGGGAGGGAAGGTATGACTAACTAGATAATTAGCTACAGGTGCATACCAAGGAACTACTTCAGATACTGCATGCAGGCTATCAAATGGAAAAGCATTATTGATAGGAGTAGAGTTATCCTTAATGTGCTCAAGGCGACTCAAGTGGTCCGCCACTAAATTCTGAGAACCATTCCTATCCTTAATTTCTAAATCCAATTCTTGCAGCAACAGTATCCAATGTATTAGCCTTGGCTTGGACTCCTTTTTAGCTAATAAATATTTTAGAGCTGCATGGTCTGAGTACACTACCACCTTAGTACCAAGTAAGGAGGCTCAGAATTTATCCAGAGCAAAAACAATAGCCAGAAGCTCTTTTTCAGTGGTAGTGTGATTAGACTGAGCAGCGTCTAAGGTCTTTGAAGCATATGCAATTACAAAAGGATCCTTACCTGCACGCTGGGCCAGCGCCGCTCCTATAGCATGGTTGGATGCATCACACATAATCTCAAAGGGCTGGCTCCAGTCTGGTCCTCTCACAATTGGAGCTTGAGTCAAGGCGATCTTCAGCTTATCAAACGCTTCCATACAATCCTCACTCAGCTCGAACTCAACATCCTTCTACAGCAGTCTGGATAAAGGTAATGCTACCTTACTGAAGTCCTTGATGAATCTCCGGTAGAAACCTGCATGGCCAAGGAATGAACGGATTTCCCTCACAGAGGAGGGGTAAGGTAAACTAGAAATAACATCTACCTTTGCTGGATCTACAGAAATACCAGTATTAGAGACAACATGTCCTAGAACAATACCTTGTTTGACCATAAAATGACACTTTTCAAAATTCAAAACAAGGTTTAAACTAACACACCTGTCTAATACTCTAGATAAACTATCCAAGCAAAGGCTAAAGGAATCACCGTATACGCTAAAATCATCCATAAAAACTTCCATACAACTCTCAATAAGATCAGAGAAAAGACTCATCATGCACCTTTGAAAAGTAGCTGGTGCATTACATAAGCCAAAAGGCATTCTCTTATAAGCATATGTTCCAAAGGGACATGTGAAAGTAGTCTTTTCCTGATCTTCAGGAGCTATATGAATCTGAAAATAGTCTGTGTAACCATCTAAAAAGCAGTAATGCAATTTACCTGACAGGCGATCCAGCATTTGATCAATGAATGGAAGGGGGTAGTAATCCTTACGAGTGGTCTGGTTGAGGCGCCTATAATCAATGCACACCCTCTAGGAATTCTGCACTCTAGTTGCTATGAGCTCTCTATGCTCATTCTTCACGGTAGTGACTCCAGACTTCTTGGGCACTACTTGTACGGGGCTGACCCATTCACTATTTGAGATGGGGTAGATGATATCTACCTCAAGTAATCTGGTCACTTCCTTCTTGACAACTTCCAAGATGCTGGGGTTCAATCTCCTTTGGGGTTGATGGACAGGCCTTGCTCCCTCTTCTAAAAATATCCTTGACGTTAGGATTTTTGCTAGTAAAGAATTTTGTAAAAATAGTTGCGTTGTAGATATAGTTTCTAAACCAACAGAAATCCCTTCGTACAAATGTTTTGGTTGTCACAAGTAACAAACCCCTTAAAATTGATAACCGAAGTATTTAAACCTCGGGTCGTTTTCTCAAGGAACTGCAGGGAAGTATGTTCTTATTATTGGTTATGGAGATTGTAAATCGGGGTTTTGAAGATAAGGAACAAGTAATTTAAATTGCAATTAAAATAAGTAAATGACTGTAAAATAAATAAATAACTGTAAAATAAACTTTTGGCGAGGTATGAGAAATTAGGAGTCCTATCCTAGTTATCCTTATCAATGATGATGAAGATTGAATCTTAATTCCACTTATTTAGCCTGTACTTAAAGTAAAGAAAAGTCAAGTGACTAATTAGTTTGATCTTCAAATCCTAGTTAATCCCTAATGAAAGATTGGGATTATTGAAGTTCAATTCAATTAGCAAAGATAATAATTATCGATCACGTTGAGTTTGATAACTCCTGAGTTACTGATTTCTTAACCAAGACCAAAAGGGGAAAAATAAATCTACTGGAATAAAAATGTCTTCAGATTGGAAGTAACAGTAATATAAATAAAAGAAAGAAATAATAAACTGAAATACCTCAAATAACATTAATTCAAAGAATAATCTATAACATAAAAGAATTCATAAATTAAATTGAAAAAATAAATAAAAAGGAATGTTGAACCTGATAAAAAGATAATCCTAAAAGCAAAAGAAATCCTAATTCCAAATCCTAAAAGAGAGAGGAGAGAACCTCTCCCTCAAAACTACATCTAATTCATGAATACTAACTAATTGGAGACTCTCTTCCGAATGGATACATTTTCCCACTTCATAACCTCTGATCTGTGCCTTCTGGACTTGGATTTGGGCCAAAAAGGGCTTCAGAAATCATTGGGGGTGTTTTCTGTAATTTCTGGTGCGTGGCCTCTGTCACGCGTCCGCGTGGGTCACGCAATCGCGTCGTCTGGAGTTTTCCTTGTCACGCAGTTGCTTCAGTCATGCGTCCGCGTCAATCATGCGGTCGCGTCACTGCCATTTCGCGCTGGCATGCGGCCGCGTCGTCCATGCGATCGCGTCGCTGCCAGTTTCTTCAAAAACTCAGTTTTATGCTTTCCTTCCAATTTTGTATGTTTCTTTTCCATCCTTTAAGTCATTCCTGCCTTAGAAGATCTAAAATTACTCAACACACGAATCACGGCATCGAATGGAAATAAAAGGTAATCAAAATAATTATTTTTAAGCATAGGAAACATGTTTTTCACATACATCACATAATAAGGAAGGGAAAGTAAAACCATGCAATTAATATGAATACGTGGGTGAAGGATTGAATAAATCACTCAATTTGAGCACAAAATATATCATAAAATATGGGTTTATCAACCTCCCCACACTTAAACAATAGCATGTCCTCATGCTAAATCCAAGATAAAGAGTAAGGTAAGGTTGAAGTGGTGGAATCTCATGCAATGCAATCTATTCTAAATGCAACTACCTAAATGCATCATGCAATTCTAATTATTTTTATTCACTTGTATATAAAGCTTACATGTAGTTGAATTAATTCACATTTCTCAAGGAATCATATATATAGCCAGACCTTAGATAATGATAAAGCACTTTTACAATTGAGATGGGAAAGAAAAATATTTTATAAACTTGCAAGACAATTAATAATTCAAGCAGAGATATATGTTAATGAGCTATTGAACCCTCACTGGATTTTGTGTTTATTCTCTAGTCACTCAGTGTTTATTGGGTTAATCATTCTATTCTTCTTTTTATCCTTACTTTCTATAACTTTGTTCTTCATCTAACCAATCAACAATTATAGAATATAGGCATACAAAAGTCATGAGGTCTTTAATTAAGGTTGTAATGGGGCCAAGGTAAAGGTAAGGGTATATGTATAAGGCTAAGTGAGCTAATTAAGCGAATCCTTGATTAGTCTAAGATCTCACCTAACATATATATTTTGTAAAACAAAGCTTCTTTACCTATTTTCCATATTTTTTCCACTTATTCTGGTGTTTTGACGCCAGAATTTCTATGCTTACTTGGACCACCAGTTTGGGCCATCAAATCTCAGGCAAAGTATAGACTATCATATATTGATGGAAAGCCTAGGATGTCTACTTTCCAACGCAATTGAGAGCGCGCCAATTGGGCTTCTGTAGCTCCAGAAAATCTACTTCGAGTGCAGGGAGGTCAGAATCCAACAGCATCTGCAGTCCTTTTTCAGCCTCTGAATCAGATTTTTGCTCAGGTCCCTCAATTTCAGCTAGAAAATACCTGAAATCACAGAAAAACACACAAACTCATAGTAAAGTCCAGAAATGTGATTTTTATTTAAAAACTAATAAAAACATAATAAAAACTAACTAAAATATACTAAAAATAATGTCAAAAAGCGTATAAATTATCCGCTCATCAGTCTCCAACAGCATTGGCAAGTTGATTTCCAGCTCCATTCCCTTGAGTTCTTTCTTAACAACTTTCACCTCCTTGCAAGCTTCTTCAACTTCAACCTCTTCCTCTTGGTAGCTTTCTTCCAATTTAATCTCTTCTTTATTGCTTACCAAGGGCATGGGAGGCTGCGCTTCTGCTTCTTTAGTCTCCATATCTTGATCAACCTCTTCCAAGTCTTCAACCATGATATGCCTCGGAGGTTGTACACCCTCTTCAACATCAAATTCAAACGTCTTGGAAGAAGGTTCTATGATTTGAATTTCCCATGGAGGTTTCGCATCTCCTAAATCTTCAACCATTTCTTCCTTTGCAACTATTATAGCTTCCTCCACTTATTCCAGTACAAAGCCATGTTCCTCATTGTCTACCGAAGTTTCTAGTGTCTCCTTCATGCTACGCTTTTCTTTTGATTCTCCACATGCAGCCATGGGAGTACTTTAAGTGCTCAGATGTTGAGAAGCTATTATATTTACTACCTCGGTTAAGGTAGTAGTGAGTTTCAATACACTCCTTTGCATCCTTGCTTGCCCTTTAAGAATACCATGAAGGATGTTATCCATTGGGGATTGGGGTGGATATGAAGGTTCATTATTTTGGAGAAAGGGTTCATAATAGGAAGGTGGTTCTTCTTGATAAGGATATGAAGATGGTGAATATTGAGGTGGTGGTTCTGGGTGTGGTTCATATGGTGGTTGGTGTGATGGAGAGGGATTAGAGTCATATGGGGGTGTTTGGTGGTAAGGGGCTTGTGAGTATGGTGGTCCAAAGCTATTTTGAGGAGGTAGTTCATTGGCATATGATGGAGCTTGCTAGTAACTACAAGGGGGTTGACGTGGCGGAAATTGGCGAGTTAAGAATTATTATAAGATATGCGTTGCAAGTATAGTTCTTAACCAACCAGAAATTCACTTATCAATTTAGAAGGGTTGTCACAAAAATTAAATTTAAAATACTGGGAGTATGAATCCCAGGTCATCTCCCAACGAGTTGCAGAAAAGTGTGCTATTTTGTTAATCAGATATTTTCAAAAAGAGTTTGAGTTGAATAAACAGGAAATTAAATTGGAGAAATTAAGTAATTTAAATAAAAGCCTTGACTGGGAGTAGATTAGTTGGAAGCCCTATTCTTGTTGCAGTACTCTCAAGATTAATTGATAATTGAAGGTTGTTCTATTTAGTTATCCCTTACTAGGTAAGGGAAAGTCAAACAAGTTGGAATGTTGTTTCTATTCACAAGTCCCAATCCGCTTACTTGGAAGGACTAGCGTTAGTGACTAGAGATCAATACAACAATAAACCCAATTACAATTTCTCCTTTGAGCATTCCAACTCAAGGATTCCTTTCAATCAACTCCCCATCAAGTTAGGGAACTACTCGCTCATTGTGAACATGGAATTCATAACATAGAAAAGAGAATTAAAGAAAGACATGATAAATAAAACTCAAAGGAATCAATTAAAAATAAAAGTAACTCTTGTATTAATAAATTCTAAAATAATCCAATAGTAAAATTGAGTAAATTAAAGGATATGGAAGAGTAAAGCCAAGTAAAGAAAATGAACTATAATGACAAAGTCTTGATGAGGTAATAACTCTTCTCAATATCCCAATGCAAAGAGCAATAAAAATAAAAAATCCTATGAACTATGAATGTGTAGAGAGAAAACCTAGAGGAGGAGTAAAACTAGATCTAAAAAACTAAAACTATGTAGAATGAATGTTGTTTTGGTTTATGCATGTCCTCTGGCTCTAGTATGCTTTTCCGGGCCAAAAACTGGGTCAAAACAGGGCCCAAAATCGCCCCCAGCGAATTCTGCAGATTATGCAGATCGCGCATGTCACGCGATCGCGTCATTCATGCAGACGCGTCATGCGGCGTTTTGCTTTGCCACACGGGCGCGTCGTCCACGCCTCCACGTCACTTGTGCTATTCCAATCTGCACGGTCGCGTGATCCATGCGGCCGCGTCACTGTGATTTCCTCTCACATTCCATACTCCTGTATCAACTTTTATTTTAATTTTATCATACATGCATTGATCTTTGAATTCTTAACTTAACGTTGGGGTAATTTTGTCCCCTTATTTATTTATTGAATATTTTTTTTAATATAAGCATAAAAATAAACATAGCTTATCAATGCACATAGATTTTTAATTCTTATAGTTTCACATGAGTAGGTATCCAAATTTCCATTATATTATCATGACACATTCCCTTATTATCTTTTGTTCCCACAATTTTCCATACTTAATTAGCACACACAATTCTATCTTAAGCTAACCAAAGATTCAGTCTGGGGTATATAATTATTTTTCCGCTTAAGGCTAGTAATGTGGTAAAATATAGAACAAATGGGATATAAAGGCTCAAAGTGGCTAACAAAAGTAATTGAAAGAGTAGGCTTAATTTGGATAAGTGAGCTAAACAATTAATGGCCTCAATTATATGCAAACATATAAATATAATAAACATTGGACATATAGGATGAAACAAAATATAGATTACAATTATAGAGAAGTAAACACATAAGAATAAAATAATTATGGTTAAATAATGTAACCATGCATAAAGGCTCAAATCTCACAGGTTGTGTGTTCTTTAGCTTAAAAATCATGTTCCAAATACAACCTCAAGCAAATTTAACATAAAAATTTTAATTAAAATTAGTGAAATTTTGTTCCAAAAATAGAGTCTTAGAAGAAACTTATTGTCTTTTCAATCAAGTAGAATATGCATGCAACAAATCTATTACTATGCAATTTATCCTATTCTACAAAAGAAAAACTAACTAAATATCCTAATTTATTGGTGTTTAGGGAAGAGAAATTACCTTCGGAAGTCAGGTACTGACCGACCTCCCCACACTTAAGGCTTTGCACCGTCTTCGGTGCCATCTGTCAGGAACAGGGGTGGGCTGGTAGCAGTATCTCCACAGTCGGGACCATCATGGCTCCCTGTGCTGGTAAAGGAAGTGGAGTCCGGAGTGTCTGAGTCCTTGAATTTTCCGATGATCAGCTCCTTAAGGTATGTGAATCGGCGCTTCTTATGGCGCTCTCTCATCTTAGCTTTGTGTTCCTGCTGATCTAACCTTTCAAGTATCTGATGGAGCAGTTGGTCTGTTGTAGGTGCTTGTGGTGTTGAAGAAGGAATATCTTCAATCGGTTCAGTCTGATGGCTTGTAGCGGCTGGTGGAGGTCTGATGTATTTCCCGTTAGGGACATACTGATCATCCCGTGGAAGCATGGCTTTGGTGTCCCTAGCTCTGTAGGAGACTCCGGCTGCTGAGACAAGATCTGAGACCAAGGCGAGAAAAGGTAAGTTGCCCGCAATTTGTACATGTCCCATGGCATTCCGGATGTGTCTCGGTAGGTCAGAGGTTGGTCTGTAAGGATGCACCATAGTAGAACGGCCATGTCCGCAGTGAAGGAGGACTCGTGAGTGCTCGAAAAGACGTAATGGGACATGATCTGTGCCCATACGCGAGCCTCCAAGGTAAGTGCTGAAGCCGATAATCCCTTAGGGCAGGTACGGTGGTATCCGTAGATCCATCTGCTGCCAGGTAGTGCGATAACTCTGAGAACAGCGTCCCAGTCAAATTGGTACATCTGGCGCTTGAGTGCGGCTTCTTGAAAGGCATCCAATCCTTCTGGAATAGGGGGAAGACCTAGAGCTTTTTGAATGGCCTCTTCTGTAATGGGGACTTGCTTCTGACGGACAAAGACAGACTGCAGGGTTGGCAGGTGGAAGTTGGAGTAGAACTCGACTACCCAAGAAAGATTGACCTGCCTCGGCTGTCTCTGTAGGAAAACCCATTGTCTTCGTTCAATTTGCAGCTCAACAAAAGTAGCAATATTGGGCGGGAGGATAAGAAGGTATTCGTTGTTGTAGCTCCGTTCTGCCAGGATAGGGAACATCTGCTCGCAGTAGCGATTGGAAAATCGCGCAGTGTCCTTTGCTGGGAAGGCTCTTTCCTTATCATCAACCTTTATAATCCTCTTAATCCTTTTTATTGAGGGCTTGACTGCAGTTGAAGAAGGCTCTGCCACTAGTGCTCTCTTTGTTCCTCTCCTTGCTGTTGATTTGGGAGTAGCTTTCTCTTTGCCCTTCTTGGTGGCCATTCTGAAAAAGGGAAGAGAAAGTAAATTAAATTCAAAGAGATAGAGCAAGGAAGAGAACGGAAAAGGGTGGTTATGAATGCACAGTAAAAGGTAAATGATGTTATCGCATGGTCATGACTACATGTGAAAAGTCATCAATGGAAAATAGTTAGTGCATGTGATGACAAGTGAATGCAAGGTGTTTATTAGCATGCTGGAAAAGGCATGAGTAGCATAGATCAAGCATCACTCATAACAAACCATCACGTTTGTATTGACAATTAATTTCAATTAATACAATAGTAAAGGAAATTTGTGAAAAGCAAGCATTGAATAGTAGAATAATGTAGAAAAATGCATAATGCCATATGGGCTTTTTCACAAGCACATAGCATGCATGATAATTAAGGTATAGAAAGTATTAAATTAAACATGCAAGCAACCCTTTAAAAAGTAATATATAATTTCCAAACAAATTTACAACAATCCACAAGCATATAATGAGAAATAATGACTCTAATAAATTTCTAACACCAAGTAAAAAGGAAAAAGAAAGAAAAAGAAAATATGGATAATGAAAATAAAAAGAAAAGAAAAGAAGATAACATATAAAAATAAGAAGAAAAATAGAAAAGTAAGGAGGGAAGAAGAAAAGAAAACCTTGTTAATGGGGGTGTGAGAGAGAGAGTAGAAAGTGAGAAAGAAGGAAGAAGAGAGAAAGAAGAATTAAGGAGGGAAAAAGGAAAAATAGGATTTGGGGAAGAGAAAGATAAGATAAGTGGCAAATCAGGGAAGCTGTGCGGTGCAATCGACGCAGTCACGCGACTTGCGCTGATACTGATTGATGCGGTCAAGTCGGTCACGCGGTCGCGTGACCCGTTTTATGCCACTGGCGCGAGGGCAGCCTCGCACTCGCATAACTCGCTGTTCAAAATCATTAATTGTCAAATATTGGGTGATGCGATCGCGTGGGCATGCGATCGTGTAAGTGGTCATGAGAAGGATATGACGCGGTCGCGTCGGTCACGCGGCCACGTGGGAAGGATTGTGCGTTCAGCACCAATCCAGCACCACTCTAGCACAACTTTCGGTCGTGCACCCTTGTCACGTCGAATTCCAGGGCAGGCGGCCGCATGAGTGACGCGGTTGCGTGGGACGTTTTGTGCCATTGGCACGCCTCCAGCCACGCTCTCGCGTGACTCTCTGTTCGTTTTATTAGTCTCTCCCAACACCTGCAATGCGGACGCGTCAATGAGGCGGTCGCGTCGCGTGAAAAATTTTTTTTTTTTAAATTAAAGTATGTAAATGCAGATGCACGAAATGTACTAATAAAGAGAAGAGTTATTGAATAGGAAAACTGAGAATAAAGAAAAGAACGATCATACCATGGTGAGTTGTCTCCCACCTAGCACTTTGTTTTAACGTCCGTAAGTTGGACGCTCCACTAGCTCAGGCTTCGGCTATGTTGGGATCTTCCAAGAGGAAGATCTCGAGCACCTTGTTTTTCTTCAGCTTCTCGCCATGGTACAGCTTCTCGCCATGGTACAGCTTTAAACGATGTCCATTAACTTTGATAAGTTCAGAGCTTGAAGGACGGCTTAGGTGGTAAACTCTGTATGGTTCGGCCTTCTCTACTCTGTATGGACCTTCCCATCTTGATCTCAACTTGCCTGGCATGAGCCTCAGTCGAGATTTGTAAAGGAGGACTAAGTCCCCAAGTTGGAACTCTTTTCTCTTGATGTGCTGATCATGTACAGTCTTCATCTTCTCCTTGTACAGTCTTGAGTTCTCATAAGCTTCTAGGCGAAGGCTTTCCAGTTCTTGCAGTTGCAACTTCCTTTCAGCTCCGGCTTTCTCAATTCCCATGTTGCACTCCTTTACTGCCCAAAAGGCTTTGTGCTCTACTTCAACAGGGAGAAGACAAGCTTTACCATAAACTAAGCGAAAAGGACTCATCCCAATGGGTGTTTTGTATGCTGTTCTGTATGCCCAGAGTGCATCTTGTAGCCTGGTGCTCCAGTCTCTTCTATGAGATTTGACTATCTTCTGCAAGATATGCTTTATCTCTCTGTTTGACACCTCGGCCTGCCCATTAGTCTGAGGGTAGTAGGTTGTTGCAACCTTATGAATTATTCCATGCTTCTTCATTAATCCTGTTAGTCTCCTGTTACAAAAATGGGTGCCTTGATCGCTCACGATTGCTCGTGGTGATCCAAAGCGACAAATAATATGGTTTCTCATAAAGGAAACAACAGTGTTAGCATCATCAATGCAGGTAGGAATTGCTTCCACCCATTTGGAAACGTAATCCACAGCTAACAATATATAAAAATAACCATTAGAATTTGGAAATAGACCCATGAAGTCAATGCCTCAAACATCAAAAATTTCACAAAAAAAGCATAATTTGTTGAGGCATCTCATCCCTCTTGGATATATTACCAAATTTTTGGCATGGGAAACAAGATCTACAAAATTCAGCAGCATCTCTAAAAAGTGTAGGCCACCAGAATCCACAGTCTAAGATTTTTCTAGCTGTTCTTTGAGGGCCAAAATGTCCTCCACTCTCAGATGAGTGACAGGCCTTTAAGATAGACTGGAATTCTGATTGAGGCACACACCGTCTAATTACCTGGTCAGCGCCACATCTCCATAAATATGGGTCATCCCATATATAATATTTAGACTCGCTTTTCAGCTTGTCTCTTTGATGCTTAGAAAAGTTTGGAGGAAAGGTGCGGCTAACTAGATAATTAGCTACAGGTGCATACCAGGGGACTACCTCGGATACTGCTTGCAGGTTATCAAATGGGAAATTATCAGCTATAGGAGTGGGGTCATCTGTAATGTGCTCAAGGCGACTTAAGTGGTCTGCCACTAAATTCTGGTTACCACTCCTATCCTTAATTTCGAAATCAAATTCTTGTAATAGCAGTATCCAATGTATAAGCCTTGGTTTGGACTCCTTTTTAGCTAATAGATACTTTAGAGCTGCGTGGTCTTAGTACACTACTACCTTCGTACCAAGTAAATAGGCTCGGAATTTATCTAGAGCAAAAACAATAGCAAGAAGCTCTTTCTCAGTAGTAGTGTAATTGGACTGTGTGGCATCTAGAGTTTTAGACGCATAAGCAATAACAAAAGGATCCTTACCTTCACGCTGAGCCAATGCTGCTCCTACTGCATGGTTGGAAGCGTCGCACATTATTTCGAATGGCTAGCTCCAGTCTGGTCCTCTCACAATTGGAGCTTGAGTCAGGGCGGTCTTCAGCTTATCAAATGCTTGTTTGCAATCCTCACTGAACTCGAACTCAATATCCTTCTGTAGTAGTCTGGATAAGGGAAGTGCTACCTTACTGAAGTCCTTAATGAATCTCCTGTAAAAACTTGCATGGCCAAAGAACGAACGGACTTCCCTCACAGAAGAGGGGTAAGGTAAACTAGAAATAACATCCACCTTTGCTGGATCTATAGAAATGCCAGTATTAGACACAACATGTCCTAGTACAATCCCTTGTTTAACCATAAAGTGACATTTTTCAAAATTTAATACAAAGTTTGTATTGACACATCTATCTAATACTCTAGATAATCCATCTAAGCAAAGGCTAAAGGAATCGCCGTATACACTAAAATTATCCATAAAAACTTCCATACAGTCCTCAATAAGATCAGAGAAAAGACTCATCATGCACCTTTGGAAGGTAGCTGGTGCATTGCACAAGCCAAAGGGCATTCTTTTGTAAGCATAAGTCCCAAAAGGACATGTAAAAGTAGTCTTTTCCTGATCATCAGGAGCTATATGAATCTGGAAATAACATGTGTAACCATCTAGAAAACAATAATGTGATTTACTTGACAGGCGATCCAGCATTTGATCAATGAATGGAAGAGGATAGTGATCCTTACGAGTGGCCTGGTTGAGGCGTCTGTAATCAATGCAGACCCTCCAGGCGTTCTGAACTCTGGTTGCCATGAGCTCTCCGTGCTCATTCTTCACTGTAGTGACTCCAGACTTCTTGGGCACCACTTGTACTGGACTCTGAAATAGGGTAGATGATGTCTGCCTCCAATAGTCTGGTCACTTCCTTCTTGACAACCTCTAAGATAGTGGGATTTAGTCTTCTCTGGGGTTGACGGACAGGTCTTGCTCCCTCTTCTAAAAATATTATGTGATCACATACTTGAGGGTTGATGCCTACTATATCTGCCAAACTCTACCCAATTGCCTTCTTGTGCCTCCTCAGCACACTAAGTAACTGCTCTTCTTGTTGAGAAGTGAGTTCCCTTGCAATGATAACTGGAAACTTCTGCTCGTCCTCAAGGTAAGCATATTTGAGGTGTGGAGGAAGGGGTTTCAACTCTAACTTCTGCTCATGGTTAGGCTTTGGATTGTCTGGAGCTGGTGATAATGGCAAAGTGCCCTCATTGTCGTTCAAGAGTGTCCCCACACTCGGACCTTGTCCTGTGTGCTTCTCCTCTAACTCCTCCTGGTGAACTTCAGCTACAGTTTCATCTATGATGTCACACTGGAAGATAGAATGATCTTCTGGAGGGTGCTTCATAACTCCATTCAGATTGAAACTTACTAATCGACCATCTATTTCAAAAAAGTATGTTCCTGAAAAAGCATCCAATTTGAACTTTGATGTCTTCAGGAATGGTCTTCCAAGTAGGATTGATGATGGCTTCTCTGAGTCATTTTGGGGCATCTCCAGGATATAAAAATCAGTGGAGAATGTGAGCCCCTTAATACCCACTAATACATCTTCAACAACTCCAACCACTGTAATAATGCTTTTATTTGCTAACACAAAACGAGCTGCCGACCTTTTTAAGGGAGGGAGCCTCAAAATATCATATATAGACAAAGGCATTATACTGACACATGCTCTTAAATCACACATGCAGTCAAAAAATACTACACCACCAATAGTACAATTAACCATACATGGACCTGGGTCACTACACTTTTTAGGTAAACCTCCCATTAAAGCAGATATGGAACTACATAAAGGAATAGTTTCTAATTCATTAATTTTGTCTTTATGTATACATAAATCTTTTATAAACTTTGCATATTTAGGTACCTGTTGAATAACATCAAAAAGAGGAACAGTTACCTCAACCTTTTTGAATATCTCTACCATTTTGGGATCAAGTTCCAACTGCTTCCTGGGCTTTCTTGCAAGTTGTGGAAATAGAATGGGAATGGTGTCTTCTGCAGTGTCTGTGCCCTGTGGTGCTTCCTCCTGTGGTTGAACTTCTTCTTTTTCATCTATGTCCTGTATGTCCTCTTCCTCTTCAACATCTTCTATTTCCACTACCTCTTCAGCTGAGGCGTGTTCTGGTGGGCTTGGCTCCTCCTGATTCCTCTCATGCAGTGTGGTTCCGGACCTTAGGGTGATGGCATTAATGCCACCCTTTGGATTGGGTAATGGTTGAGAGGAAATTCCACTGGAGCTCAAAGGCTGGTTATTGGAGTTATTCATTGATCCAATCTGTGAGACAAGAGCTTGCAAAGTAGAGTTCAGACCATTTAGTGTAGCATAAAGGTTATTTTTCATGGTCTGTTGTCTCTGATCAATAGATTGTAGTAAGTCATCATTAGCAGATGAAGAAAGATATGTAATTTGAGAGGTTTGCTGTTGGTTATTCTGTGGTCCTTGGAATTGCCTTAAGTGAGGTGCTCTGTAAGGCTGGTTCTGGTTCTGCTGCCTGTTGTTGTTATTATTTCGCCTCTGATTTCCCTGATTGTCTCTGCCTCCTCTGTTGTTGTTGTCCCTCCAATTCTGGTTAGAATTGTCCTGCCATCCATGGCTGTAATTGCCACCTTGATTGTACCCTTGGTTGGGGCGGTCATAGAAGTTATGAGTGGCTGCCACGGTGTTGTCTTCCTGCTGGAGCTGCGGACATTCATCAGTATAATGGCTATAATCAGTACAGATTCCGCAAACTCTCTGTGGGACTAACTGTTGGCTTTGTTGTGGTGGAGAAGGTTGAGCTTGCTGAACTTGTTGTTGATTCAATTGCATCTGCTTCAGCAAGTTGGTCATTTCACAGATACTCTGAGTTAGAGCAGCAGTCTCTCTGCTAGAGGATACTTCTGCAACAGCTTTTGAACGGCCTTGTTTTTGCCTATGATTTCGAGTGGATTCAGCTAAGTCACTGATTAATTGCCATGCCTCATCAGTGGTCTTGTACTTTTTCATAGACCCATTGCTAGCACTTTCTAATGTGGTCTTATCTTGGGGCCTCATGCCCTGTGTGACGTAACCGAGTAACACTATCTTGTCAATCATATGGTGGGGGCAAGCTTCCAGAAGATTATTGAAGCGCTCCCAGTATTCATAGAGAGTCTCGGATTCATCCTGAACAATCATGGAAATGTCTTTCCTCAGTTTATCAGTAACTTCAGCTAGAAAGAATTTTTCCAAAAATTCTCTTCTAAGTGTATCCCAGTTGGATACAGTTGCTGCGGGTTGAGTGTAGTACCACTCTCTCGCCTTTCCCTCAAGAGAGAATGGGAAGGCTTTTAGCAAAATAGAAGTTTCATTCGCACCATCACGCCTGACAGTATAACAGGCTGCTTGAAAATATCTCAGGTGCTTGATAGGCTCTTGAGCAGGTAAGCCATGAAACTTGGGCATCAAATTGAGCAGTGCGGTCTTTATTTCAAAGTCTGTAGCCACCGCTAGGTGATGCGCTTGAAATGGTTGCATTGTAAAATCAGGAGCTCCAGCCTCTTGGATAGTAACTCTCCGAGGTGCTGCCATGTCACCTATACGTAAATCAACCGAATCAGTAGAACGGGGGCTGGTTTCTTCCTCAAATGACGTTTCAGATCCGCTCTCAGAGAGGACTAACCGACGCCAAGCTTGCCTTATTCGTGAAATAGTTCTTTCAATCTTAGGATTGAAAGCTGGCAAGCTTGGATCAGGAAGCGAACGCGTCATCTAATGAAAGAAACAAACAGCTCATAGTAGCAAGATAAAATAAAATGCAAATAAATAAAATCCAATCAATAACTTTAGCACTCTATTGCAACTCCCCGACAACGGCGCCAAAAATTGACGTGGCGGAAATTGGCGAGTTAAGCATTGTTATAAGATATGCGTTGCAAGTATAGTTCTTAATCAACCAGAAATCCACTTATCAATTTAGAAGGGTTGTCACAAAAATTAAATTTAAAATACTGGGAGTATGAATCCCAGGTCGTCTCCCAACAAGTTGTAGAAAGGTGTGCTATTTTATTAATCAGATGTTTTCAAAAAGAGTTTGAGTTGAATAAACAGGAAATTAAATTGGAGAAATTAAGTAATTTAAATAAAAGCCTTGACTGGGAGTAGATTAGTTGGAAGCCCTATTCTTGTTGTAGTACTCTCAAGATTAATTGATAATTGAAGGTTGTTCTGTTTAGTTATCCCTCACTAGGTAAGGGAAAGTCAAACAAGTTAGAATGCTGTTTCTATTCACAAGTCCCAATCCGCTTACTTGGAAGGACTGACGTTAGTGACTAGAGAGAAATCCAACAATAAACCCAATTACAATTTCTCCTTTGAGCATTCCAACTCAAGGGTTCCTTTCAATCAACTCCCCCATCAAGTTAGGGAACTACTCGCTCATTGTGAACATGGAATTCATAACATAGAAAAGAGAATTAAAGAAAGACATGATAAATAAAACTCAAAGGAATCAATTAAAAATAAAAGTAACTCTTGTATTAATAAATTCTAAAATAATCCAATAGTAAAATTGAGTAAATTAAAGGATATGGAAGAGTAAAGCCAAGTAAAGAAAACGAACTATAATGACAAAGTCTTGATGAGGTAATAACTCTTCTCAATATCCCAATGCAAAGAGCAATCGAAATAAAAATCCTAAGAACTATGAATGTGTAGAGAGAAAACCTAGAAGAGGAGTAAAACTAGATCTAAAAACTAAAACTGTGTAGAATGAATGTTGTTGTTGCTTTCTGCATGTCATCTGGCTCTAGTCTGCTTTTTCGAGCCGAAAACTGGGTCAAAACAGGGCCCAAAATTGCCCCCAGCGATTCTGCAGATTATGCAGATCGCGCACGTCACGCGATCGCGTCATTCATGCGGACGCGTCGTTCGGCGTTTTGCTTTTCCACGCAGGCGCGTCGTCCACGCCTCCGCATCACCTGTGCTATTCCAATCCGCGCGGTCGCGTGAGCCATGCGGCCGCGTCACTTCTCGCTGGTCATCTCCTCAATTTCTTGTGTTCCTTCCATTTTTGCAAGCTTCCTTTCCAATCTCCAATTCATTCATGCCCTATAAAGCCAGAAACACTTAACACACAGATCACGGCATCGAATGGAATAAAGGAGAATTAAAATGCGTAATTAAAAGTCTCTAGGGAGCAAGTTTTTAATCATATAATAATTTTAGGAAGGAAATATAAATGCATGCTAATCATATGAATAAGTGGGTAAAAATCATGATAAAACCACACAATTAAACACATTATAAACCATAAAATAGTGGTTTATCAGGGGTCCACCATATCTATTGTCTTAGCATGCATTGTAGGATGGTCGTTGTCCATGGTATCTTGGAAGGTGATGTTGCCGAAAGGGTTGATCAGATCCTCGTGGCTCCTTCCATCTCTGATTGTTTTGACCTTGATGCATGTTCCTGTAATAATTTTCATTCCTTGCAACAGCATTGCGACCAAACTCAAAGCGATGGGGGTGAGAACTCATAATAGCAAAAAAATTAAAAACGAAAAATAAAAATAAATTTAAATTAAAAGGTTATTGAAATTTAAATTTTGAATTTAAAAATTAAATTTTGAATTTTAAATTTTGAAATTTGAAATTTGAAAAATTTTTAAAAATTAATTTTTTTTTTAAATTTTGAAATTTGAATTTTGAAAAAGTCAACAATATAAGATAAAGATTTGAAAAAGATTTAAATTTTGAAAAGGTTTGATTTTTAAAATTTTAAAATTTTAAATTTGGATTTTGAATTTTTGAATTTAAATATTGAAATTTGAAATTTGATTTTTGAAATAAGATAAGATAAGATTTTGAAAAAGAGCAATAACCTCTTAATTTACGAAAAAGCAAAAATAAAAACAAAAAATAAAAACAAATAAACAAGCAAAAAGCAAATATTTACAATAACAATAATAAGGCACACGTTTGCAATTCCCCGGCAACGGCGCCATTTTTTTGAAGAACGGAAGTTTGACGGTTTAGAATTCAGAATAAATTCCCGTTGCAAGTGTAGTTTCTAAACCAAGAAATCATCCTTTCTTACAAACGTTTTGGTTGTCACAAGTAACAAACCCAATAAAATTTATAAACCGAAGTATTCAAACCTCGGGTCGTCTTCTCAAGGAATTGCAGGGAGGTGTTCTTATTATTAGTTATGGAAAACAGTGTTTTTGGGTTTTGAAAGGTTTGAATAAGGAAAATAAGTTGCAGGAATTAATAAATTAATATCTAATAAAACTCTTGGCAAGGTATGAAAATTCGGAAGTCCTATCCTAGTTACTCTTATGAGAATTGAGTTTAATCCCACTTAGTTAACCTTTTACGAAAGCAAGAGAAAGTCAAGTGGACTAATTAGTTAGATCCCCAAGTCCTAGCCAACTCCTAAGGAAAGACTAGAATTATTGGAATTCAATTCAACTAGAGAAATTAATTAACAATCACAATAAGTTTGATAACTCAAGAGCCTCCAGTTAATCAATTAAAGCCAAGAATATAAAAAAGTTAAAGATAAATCTGAAATACCTCAATTGCATTAATAAAAGAAAATTAATCCAAACATAAAGAGTTCATAAGCTAAATTGATAAAATAAATAAAAAGGACATTGAACCTGGAACTCGGAAGAAATTGTAAGTTGAAATAATAAAGTTGAAATAATAAGAAATCCTAATTTCTTTAAGAGGAATCCTAATCCTAAATCCTAAGAGAGAGGAGAGAACCTCTCTCTTTAAAAACTACATCTAAACTATGAAAAGTGAATGTATAATCTGATGATTATGAATGAATGGATTCTTCCATTTTATAGCCTCTAATCTGTGTTTTCTGGGCCGAAAACTGGGTCGAAAACAGCCCAGAAATCACTGGAGAAAAAATCT
The DNA here is from genome assembly GCF_059453495.1 of Arachis ipaensis. Lineage (NCBI taxonomy): Eukaryota > Viridiplantae > Streptophyta > Magnoliopsida > Fabales > Fabaceae > Arachis > Arachis ipaensis. The sequence goes on along the minus strand of NC_142435.1, from coordinate 117,467,734 downwards.
GCTACGCTGATTTTCGTCACTGTGATGCGCCTGTGTGGAGCACGCGTTCGCATCGCCTGGAATCAGAGAAACTATGGCATATTATATATCAAATCGAAGCCCCGGACGTTAGCTTTCCAACGCAACTGGAACCGCATCGTTTGGACCTCTGTAGCTCAAGTTATGACCATTTTAGTGCGAGAGGGTCAGGCTGACAGCTTTGCAGTTCCTTCAACTTCTTGTATTCCTTCCACTTTTGCATGCTTCCTTTCCATCCTCTAAGCCATTCGTGCCCTATAAACTCTGAAATCACTTAACACACATATCAAGGCATCTAATGGTAATAAGAGAGGATTAATATTAGCAAATATAAGGCCAGAGAAGCATGTTTTCAATCATAGCACAAAATCAGGAAGGAAAACGTAAAACCATGCAATTAGTATGAATAAGTGGGCAAGGACTTGATAAAAACCACTCTATTGAGCACAAGATAAACCATAAAATAGTAGTTTATCAGTGCGCTCGCACAGAGTGCGCAAAAAGAGGCTTGCATGCGCACGCACAAGCAGGTGTGCATGCACAAGGCGCAAGAAAAACAGGGGAGCACCCACGCATAGGTCGTGCGAGCACTCTAAACAGAGGACGCGCAAGCTAGTGTGCGCGTGCACAGGAAGGTGCGCACGCACAGAACGTGAAATATAGGGATTGTGTGCGTACCCACAAAGGTGTGCGCACGCACAAAGCCCTGTTTTTGCAAAATAAATTTTCTCAAATTCTAAGGTACTCAACCTTAGCTCAATCAAAATTTCAACCCCAAACATACAAACATTCAAAATTTCATGATCCATATTCAAATTAACCTTTCTAATTCAAAGATTAAACTACTGCTAAGTCAACCAATCATAACAAAAAAGCAACTATGTCAAAATATAAACAAAAAGAGAAAAGTTAGAACAATGTTACCATGGTGGGGTGTCTTCCACCAAGCACTTTGGTTTATTGTCCTTAAGTTGGACTTATGGAGAGCTCTAATCAATGAGACTTGTGCTTATATTCATGTCGGAACTTTCAACAATACTTGAATCTCCAAAATTCTCAATTGATTACACCAAGCTTTGATGGACCTTCCAACAAGCTATGAGCTCCCAAAATTAACCCTCTATACAAACAAAATCAAGAAAACAAACAAAAAGCAAGATATTCACATATTAACATATTCACAATAGCCAATAATATAACACCGTTGCAACTCCCCGGCAACGGTACAAAATATTTGCTGAATGGCCTAAAGTAGGTTTGGAATTTCTCAAGATAGAATATCTCCGTTGCAAGTATAGTCCAAACCCAACAGTTGACCAACATCAAATTTTAATTCAAAGATGTCACAATCAATACAAAATAACCGGGAGTTTTAAGTCCCGGGTCGTCTTCCCTAGGAGTTACAATGAAGTGCTTAATTATTGGCTATGAGGAGTGGGGGTTTTGGGATAGCAACAAGCAAGAAATGTAAATAGTAAAAAAGTAAATAAACATGCAAGAAATTAAATGAAAGCAATTAAAGCAATAAAAAGAAAATTCAAATACTAAAAATACCCTTGGCAAGGATTGGGATTCAAGGCTTCCTATCATAGCCATTGACCACAAGCATGGTAATTGTGAAGAATTAATCCCAATTAGTTAACCTTAACATCGAGGATAAGTCAAAAGGGCATAATTGATCTCAATCCACAAGTCCTAGCTAACTTACTAATTTCCTTAGTAAGAAGCTAGCGTTAGTGGAAACCAAACCAACTAACAATCCTAATCACAATTAGTCTCGGACATCAATAACTCAAGGTTATCTAAGTCCTCAACCATAAGCCAAGAGTGCTAAAATCTACTCTAAAACCCAACCAAGCATTTTGTCAAACACTTGGAAAGCATAAAAGGAAAGCATGGTAAAATAACAAGAAATAATAAAACCTACAACTACCAATTGCAAGAAAACAATAATAACAACTAAATTAAACAATAAGTAGAATAAAACATGAATTGCATTAATTAAAATTAAAAGTAACAAAGTGTCATAAACATAAAGGAACACAATAAAGGAAATACAAAGTAGAATTAAAGAACAAGAGTGCAAGAACAATTAATGGCAAAGAAAAACTAAATGAAAACAAGAATTAAACCTAAATCTAGGAGAGATCTAACCTAATCTATCCTAATTCTAAAGAGAAGAGAGAGCTTCTCTCTCTAAAATATAACCTAAAGCATGTTTCTAAACTATCCCTAATTGCTCTCTTTTGTTCCTTCTTGATTTTGGCCTCAAATAGTTCAGAAAGGAGTTGGATCTGGGCTTAGAAGGGCTCAGAAATTGCCCCCAACGTTTTTCTTTAAGTGAGTCACGTGCGCTGATTTGTGCGTATGCACAGAATGTTGTGCGTACGCACACATGGCTGTGTCCTCCTCCTTTGATTTCTTCATGTTTTCTCCCTCTTGCATGCTTCTCCTCCACTCTCATCAAACCATTCCAACCTATTATACTTGAAATCACTCATCAAAAACATCAAGGCATCAAATGGAATGAAAGTAGAATAAAATTAGTTAAATTAAGCACAAAATAACATGTTTTCACAATTAAACTCAATTTAGGGAGAGAACACAAAAGTATGCTATTTGAATGAATAAATGTGGATTTATATGATGAAATCCACTCAAATCATTCCAAAATTTATCGTCAAATATGGATTCATCATCCACCAAAGTTCTATGGAGATTTGAATTATCAAGGATCATTGTAATTACCATAAGGTCGTCGTGACCAGATGTCAACCCTTGTGCATCCTCTTTGGTGGATGAGATTGTGGGCAGATCGGGAGCTCCGCTACTTGATATACCTCCTTAAGATATCTTTTATGTGAGGACTTAGTAACTCCTCCTCCTCCTGCAAATCCTCCATTTATCTTGTATATGGCCTATCAGGAGTTTAGGGGAGTCGACCTCACCGACTTTAATCTTTATCTCCTCTCTTCCTCTTTCCCAGGTCATCCAACCTTTCAACGAGGTATCTTTTTAGCCGACCTTCTCTGGCCAACTTTTCTATAACATTTTTCAGATCATAACAGTCATTGGTAGAACGCCCATATAGTTTGTGATACTCGCAATATTTTGTCTGACTTTCAGCCTTTTTGTGCTTAATGGGACGAGGAGGCAGAAGTTTTTCAATGTGACAAATCTCTTTGTATATATCAACAAGAGAACTTGAAGTGGGGTGTAGTTGAGGTATCTTCGAGGTTTCTCTAGGTTGTACTCTTCCTTTTTCTTTGTCTCATTCTCTAAGTCGGGAGTTCTCTTCCATGTTAATATACTTCTCTGCCCGCTCTTGTACTTCATACAAGAAAGTCGGGTGCTGCTTGGATATAGATTGAAAAACAACCATTCTCTAAGGTCGTTAACCAACCCTATTATTACTGCTTCAGGAGGTAGGTTTTGTATTTCCAAGCAAGCTTTGTGGAATATTTCCATATAATCTCAAAGTGTTTCTCCGACTTCTTGTTTGACCCCTAAGAGACTTGGAGCATGTTTGAATTTGTTCTTCTGAATTAAAAATTGGGTAAGGAACTTCCTTGCCAAGTCATCAAAGCAAGCCACCGACCTGGGTGGTAAGTTATCGGACCACTTCATCTCCGCCTTGGTCAGTGTTGTCAGAAAGGCCTTGCAACGAGTTGCATTGGATGCATCAACCAAGTATATCCGACTTTTAAACATTACTAAGGCAATGTCTCGGGTTAGTCATTCCGTCATAGAGATCCATGTCGGGACTGTTAAAGTTCCTGGAAACCCTAGCTCGCATGATTTCTTCAATGAACAGATCCTCCCCTCCGAGAGGAATTTCCTCCCGATTGCTCCGACTTCGAAGGTCGGCCTATAATATCTTGAGCTTTTCCTCCAACTCTTTTCGCCATCGTACTTCTTTTCATAATTCTCTCTCTACTTTTCGTAATGCTCTCTGTGTTCTCATCTGTCGCGGTGCCCGTGTAAGAGTCCTAGTATTTCTGTGGGATGAGGAGGCTCTTCGTCCTCCGGTGAATATACCTCCGACTATAGTCGTTGGGTGTAAGGATTTCGCGATGTTCCTTCCTCATTTGGATTACTTGTCCCTTCTTGTCGCGGGGGTACAATAAGGGTTCGTTCGTCATTGTGAGTTTTAGGCTCAGACTCGGATGCAGTGCGCCCGTCTTCAAATTGTTCGTCCGCCATGGTGGGGTGTAGACTTCTAGGCCTCCAAAAACGGCACCAATGTTCTAGGGGTTACCTGAAACTGGGTTACTTTTGGGCCTAGACGTGAGGTCTAGACTATTTTTGAGGCAACGTCTGACTTGTATTGGTGCCGAGGTGCTACCGTCCGAGTTTTTCGTGAGGAAATTGGGGTGGTACTTGCAAGAGACTCCGATGCTTAAGTTAGCAAGAACTTCAAACAAGTTTTTAGTAGATTTGGTCTTGAATAAATCAAAGAGTGTCAGTTTATTTATAGTAGAATAGATAACTACCTTTTAAAGTAGTTCCACCTTTATTAGTGGATAACTGTTCCCTTTTTCTATGGAGGTTGTTGAGACCTCCCTTCTAGATAAGTAGGAGATATCTTAGGAGGTAGTTACTTATTCGGATAAATAGGGTTAAGCTATCTTCGTTGCGTCCAACCTCTATGAGGTCCGATAGGAGTAGTAGAAGCCACCTTTATGGGATAGACAATTATTCTTTTTGGGCCTGGCTTCATTTTGGGCCAGGATATGAATACCTGGTGTGGATCAGGTTGCTGATGTCCTCACAAAACCCCTTGCTGCCACTGCGTTTGAAAGGCTGAAAGCCAAACTTCGAGTGTGTCCAAGACCCACTTTGAGTTTGAAGGGGGGTCATAGAGGCTGTGAAGTCCAAATCAGAAAAAGAAGAGAGTGAAAAAGTTAGTTATGTAGCAGGGCAACAAAATTGTGGTCCAGGTTAATTAGAGTAGGTTATCAGGCTTTGTTGAGTTGGTTAGGTGTTGTATTATAAATAGATAATCTAGGGTTAGTTTTATAAGAAGTTTTGTATTGTATAGTTCAATTTTACAAACTTGAATTCTCTATACTCTCTTTCTTTCTTTTTGTTCTCTCTTAAGTTTTCTGCTTCATTGAGTACAATGAAATTATTTCCCAAAAAAATAAAAAAATTTGAAATTCAACTTTTTTTTTTCGAGTGGAGATAAGTTTGTCGCACCCAAAAATTTACAAGAGTACATAGAAATAAACTATATTTAAGAATGACTTGAAATTTTTGTACTTTCACATTAATTTTTTTAAAATACAAACTCTTGAAAATCTATAAAAAAAATCAAATAGAATTATATATCCAAATTGTTATTTGTTCAATTATATATGATACATGCATACAAACAGCAATAGTATAGTATGAATGATGCTTCCTAATACCTAGAAAAACTTGGAAATTTAAAATTCATTGGTGAAAATGGCAAACTTTATAAATTTTATAAAGTTCAATGAAGATATGATGAACTTGCTCCACCAAAAAAAATTAGATCTTAAAAATAAAATTTTAATCATTTTTTAAAAAAAAATATTTTTTATTTTATAATAAAAAAAAACCCGCTTCAACATGAAAAATTAAGAACGGTCAAGGACTCAAGCTATGCATACAAGATGAAGTTGGCTGACTTTACTTTAGGACAATTTAAGCCCAAGTTGAAATTGGCTGACTTTACTTCAGGACAATTTAAGCTAAGCCTAATTATTGGTGAAAGGGACATGTGAATAACATCATTCATACCCCATTAAAATCATTTACGAGTATAAAATAAAAATAAAAATATATATTAAAAATAAATTAAATATATATTTACACATAAATAATTAATTTTAATAGTTAATTTTAATGTCTAAATAATATTTTTTTTTTCCTTATAATTTGGCCAAAGATTGCTTTCGGTAATCCATCAAAGCAATGAACATTAATTAACCATAATCCTTATAAGTTCTTATATAAAATACAAACCAAGAACAACAACGAAGAACAAGTTTTACAAAATTCTCTCTTGGTCACTGCTGCTTTGAGACTTTATCCAATGCGTCAAAAACAAATTGCTGAGTTACCTCCTCCACAATCACCGTCTTGTCTCTTGATTTAGAACCAGTTCCTATAGAAACTTGCCTTCGTTTTACACCTAAAACCTGTAATCACCACAACACCAAAATGTTCCATTTTCCAACACTAAAGAATCCTAAATTACTATGCAAAGTGAAAATTTCAATTCAACCACAGAGCCTTACAGAGCTAATGTAATTGAGAAGAGCGGCGTTTGCTTCTCCATCCCTGGCGGGCGCGTCGATTTGAACTCCTACCGCTTCATCGCTGATATCTAAAACCCTATTTCTTGTTACCAAACGGCGATGGAAATAGAACTATAAAATTGAACCTATGAAACTGAGTTTGAGTTGAAGAGAAGACCTGTTACGGATGCGGATTTGGATCCGGGTTTGGCGTGGATGGTTACGGCGACGGAAGAAGGAGACATGATCCTTATACAAGATGGAAATTTGTCTGATGTTTGTGGCGGAGACTGCGCCTTGGGTTCGGCCTTCGCTTTCCCCTTCTTCGCCGGCGCCATGCTTTCAGGTTCTTTTCCTCCCGGTGACCGGTGAGGGAGAAAGTGTCGATATCGCTGGCGATTCGATCAACGAAGATGGGTCCAAGAGGCAATAGGGGTTTTCTTTTTGGGGGAAACTGGGTGTTCGGTGAGATTTTATTTCGGGTTTGGTGGTTTGGGATCCGGCTCGTTGGTTACTTTTTAGCCTGCGTTTGTTTCAGATAATAACGCAAGATTGAAAACAAAATAAAGACAAAAATATAAAAAAGTAATTTTTTTTATATTTTATTTGATAATAAATTAAAATAAATTATAAAAATTTAATTTATTTTTATTTTTTATAAAAAATTTTAAAAAAATAAAAAAATATAATAATAAAAAAATATAATTATAAATATTTGATAGAAATAATAAAAAAAATAAGTTGTATTTTTTATTAACGTTAATATCTCGTAGTTATAAACAAATGCAATACAAATTAAAGTTTAGAGAGAAAGCAACTTGATTTGCACCATTAAATTATGGCAAACGAATTTGTTTATGTGATATTTTTTTATAGTTGTCAAAATTAAATCGGTCAAACAGTTAGGTTATTGGTCTACTAGTTTATTGGTTTAACTGAAGAATTACTAGTTGAACCAATAGAATTGGTTCTGTGTAAATAAAAAATATAAAATAGTCAAAAACTTAAAATTAAAATTTAAAATACATATCTTCACTAATATTTTAGAAACAATCAAGTTTTAACAAATTATAATCAATAAATTATAATCTGATTAGGTGATTATTATTAAATAAGTATATAAAATTCTAGTATTTTTTAACAATAAATTTTTTTAATTTTATTTTTATATTAAAGTATTTTTATATTTATTATATTGTTATATACTATATGTATTTATTGAAAAATAATATTAATACCATATAATCATATCATAAAAAAAAGTAATTATATTGTAATTAATAAAAATATTTTATATGTTTTTAGTTATACATGTTTAATAATATTTTTATTAATAATTATGAATAATAACAATATAATTAATTTAAATATAAGTGAGTATAAAATTAAAATAACATCTAAAAAGTTATTGTATAGTTTTACTATATAATTAATAGGGTAAAATACACAGTTAAACCAAACCCAACTCAATATTACACAATTCACTTAAATGAAAAAAAAATTTTACATAGATCTCCCCATTCACTTTTCTATGTAAATGGAATGAGCTAGACTAGATTTAGCTTTCTATGTAAATCTAATCAGTCTGTTTCGATTTATGCATGCATGCATGCTGTCCTAGTAAATCTAATCACCCTATTTCGATTCATGCCCTGTCCTAGTAAATCTAAATAGGGTGATTAGATTTACTAGGACAGCATGCATGCATAAATCAAAACAGGCTGATTAGATTTACAATATGTAATTTGAGAAAAATAATTAAAATACTATATCAACAAAACTAGGCTATTTTTTTATATCTCATCTATATTTTAAATTTTAAATTAATAACTTTTTCATGTTTATTTCTACTAAACTTTTTAAAATAGATGGTTTCAAATAACGATAGGGATAGACGGTTAGTTTTAAATTGCTAGCGCACACGTAAAAAATTACTAGTTTTAAAAAAAACAGATAAATTTACGTAAAAGTAGTGTTTTAAAGTTGTCCATTCAAAACCAGTTAATTATATTTCTAGAAACCAACACATTTGAATTCTTAATTATACATGTTCAAATAAAATTTATCAAAATTTTTAATTTTTTTATAATTTTTTATTCTTTTGGAATACTATTTTTTTTAATACTAATTTAAATGTGTGTTATTTTTATGAAAATAATGTTAGTTTCAAATGAATAATTTTAATAGCATACACGAACAAAAAATTACTAATTTTAAAAAAAATTGATGTGATTTAAAATTGTTCATTTGAAACTAACACATTATTTTTATAAAAACAAACACATTTAAATTAGTATTAAAAAAATTAGTATTCCAAAAGAATAAAAAATTATAAAAAATTAAAATTTTGATAAATTTTATTTCAACATATATAATTAAAAATTCAAATGTGTTGGTTTTTAGAAATATAATGAGCTGGTTTTAAATGGACAGCTTTAAATCATTACTTATACGTAAATTCATCTATTTTTCTAAAAACTAATAATTTTTTACGTGTACACTAGTAATTTAAAACTAGCTGTCTATCTCTATTATTATTTGAAACCATCTATTTTAAAAAGTTCAGTAGAAATAAACATGAAAAAGTTATTAATTATTTTTAAAATTTAAAATATAGATGAGATATAAAAAATAGCCTAATTTTGTTGATATAGTATTTTAATTATTTTTCTCAAATTACATATTGTAAATCTAATAAGTCTGTTTCGATTTATGCATGCATGCATGCTGTCCTAGTAAATCTAATCACCATGTTTAGATTTATTAGGACAGCATGCATGCATCCATAAATCGAAACAGACTGATTAGATTTACATAAAAAGCTAAATCTAGTCTAGCTCATTCGATTTACATAGAGAAATGAATGGGGAGATCTATGTAACATTTTTTTATTTGGGTGAATTGTGTAATATTGAGTTGGGTTTGGTTTAATTGTGTGTTTTACCCTAATTAATAATTAGCATATAAAATATCAAAGAATAACATAGTTCAATGACAAAAGGAGTATACAATAATAAAGAAGACTTAGGCTCAAACGATACCTTCATCAATTTTAGAATTTTCTCTCAAACGATTCAGTTGAACCGATTTTCACCGAATTTGACCAGTTCATCCCCCGATTTACCAGTTTTTCGATCGAACTAGTTGGTTCGATTCGATTTTTACAACTATGCATTCCTTACACTATTCTATTAGGTTTCAAATTTATTTTAATTTTAAAACCCTAATTTTTCATAGATTCCCATATCTCCAAGCGTGAGGATTTATCATCATGAAGTATGGAATGGTAACTAAAACACTTGAATGCTTTCAATCTTTCTACATTCTGCAATTCTTGAGTATACTAGTTATTGTTATATAATTTATTCTCCAAAACATTCACTATTTGTAGTTTTGTACTCATATAAAAAATCAAATGTTCGCTATTAATCATCATCACATTGTGAAAGTTGGGAGCTTTCAAATTCTTACATTTTTCATGAATCCTAACACTGAAGGAAAAAGGGCAAGAGAGGACAGCGTTGGCCAAAGGACAAACGACAGCCATCATCGTCATTGTGGAGAAAGATGAACAGAGAGAGAGAGAGAGAGAGAGAGAGAGAGAGAGAGAGAGAGAGAGAGACGAGATAGAAAAATCAAAGAATAAATGGCTAAGCAAGATGACAATAGCGACGAGCAAGTCCACTGCTATTGCTATTGCCATCGCCAAATTGAGGATAAGGAAACAGAGAGAGAGAGAGAGAGAGAGAGAGAGAGAGAGAGAGAAGGCGATGACATCCTTGAGGAGAGAAATGGTGAGGAAGATGTTGTTGTTGTTGTTGCGGAGGTTTCTGTGAGAAAGAAGAGGAGGATATTATTGTGAGAAAGAAAGAGAGTAACTGATATCTATTGTTGTTGTTGCTGCAGGCTTACTGCTACTTCTAGGAGGTTTGAGTAAGGGGAGAGAGTGAGGAGATGATGTTGTTGTTATTCTTGCTGTTTCTCTAGGGATGTTTGGGAGAGGGAGTGACTAAAATACTGTCTGTTGTCATTGCAGTTGCTTTGGAAAGGGAGCGGGAAAGAATGAGAAAACGTATAACGAAATTAACTTTTCTTTAAGGTTTGGTATTTTGTAGTGTTTTTTAATATTTGGGGGTATTTTGTCGCTAAAAAAAGTGGATGTCATTTTTATCAACGTATTGATAATCTAAAGGATGGAATTGGTAGTTTACCCTTTTAAAATTATGACTTATGAGAGAAAGTGAGTCATGAAATAAATTGAAAGAATTAAAAAAAATCTAAATTATCTAAATTCATAAATAAAAGGATTAAGTACAATTTTTGCATTTAAATTCATCCTTAAGGTTCAATTTGGTTTTAAAATCGTCCTTCGAACACTTATACCCTCAATGTCATCATCTCCATCAGAGAGAAGCAAAAACTCAGAGAGAGAGAGAGAGAGAGAGAGAGAAGCAGAAACTCAGAGAGAGAGAGAGATTGAAGAATAGAAGGAAGCCTCGCCATCGCTCTCGTCTCACCTCATCTTGCCCTCGCTGTCACCGCACCCGCCCTCGCCATCGTCGCGCCCCGTCCTCATCGTCGCTGCGCCTCGCCCTCGCCGTCGTAGCGCTGCGACTCGCCCTTGCCTCGCCGTGATGCACTTGGCCCAGCTTCTTGTCTCGCTGGTGGTACCACCTCTAAAAGGATCTCCAAGCCTTTGATTTTGATTTTGATACCCAACGCATTAGGAACAATGAGAGATTCGTGTCTTTTGTTGACACAGTTCTATCCCAGCATAAGTTTTCGAAATCCAAAAGCTCCGCCTCTCATGTGCGACACACATAGATGACGGCAATGCCATCGGAAGGTGGATGCGTGTTGCTCTCAGACCCTACCTTTAGGAAATGGATCTTCTTTTGTTTGGTTATGGTAATAGCAACTGTGCTGATGAAATATTCACATGTGCATCGCTGGTGTCTCTCGCCCTTGGTGGTGGTCGTGTTCCTTCCCTCCCTGTCCTCTGTCATCCAAACTCTTGTAAAATATGGGTGAGCTAGCAGAGAAACCCTAATTCCCTAATTCCCTTTCATCCCTTCCCCTTAATCACAAATCCTAATTTCTAAACATGGATTGTTGTTTCACGTTATTGGTTCTTTGGTTTTGGTGAGAAATTAGAGAAAGAACAAGATATTTGTTGTTCTTGTTAATGTCTAATCCTTTTGTTAATGTATGTTTTGACAATGATGATGATGATTTTCATGTTTCTTGTTAATGATGATGGTTTTAGTGATGAATTGTTGTTTTGGTTCTGATTTATTTGAGGTTGCTGTTGAAGGTTGGATTTTCTTGTTGGATTCATGAACAGATGGTGATGGGGTGGTAGTAGGTGGGGTGGAGGTGGTGGTAAGAAGAGAGAAACGATGATGATGGTGATGAGAAGAGAGAGAAAGAGAGAGAGAGAGAGAGAGGGTATTTTTGGCATTAAAAAAATTAATTTGTCAAAAAGGACAATTTTAAAACGATGTTGAACCTTAGGGACGATTTTGTATGCAAAAAAAATTGGGAACAAAAAAAAAATTCGGCCTAAACCATAGAAACCAAAATCGTACTTATTGATTCTAATTGATGTCAGTTTTAATGAAGCTAACTTTCTTAAATTAATACAAAACAATTTTTTTTCAAAATCTTAATTTTACAATTAATTTTGGTAAAAATTTTTCATATCTCCATCGTACTTTCGATCATTAATTAAATTCTATAATAGATATTTTTGAAATGAATTTAAATTAAATAAATTATCAAAAGAATAAAAAATGATAGAATATAATTCTAACTTAATAAATAAAATAGAACAACTATCTAATAAATAATGTTTGAAAAATATTTATTGATGTAGTTCAAAAATTCAACGAATTGATTGACAAAGTAGCTCTAAGAGATATATTTTTAAAATTTACAAATAGTTAACCCATCTTTATTGATGAAGGAGATGACTTGGTGTCATTATATCAAGTATTTTTATGTCAGTTTTCTAGTAAATTTCTAGCCAATAGAAAAAATTTAACATCTAACCATTTATAAAGATACAGAAAGACTAGCAAGCTCATTGGTAAGAATGTTCAAAAGAATACAACGAATAACTAAAGAATCTCGTACCAAAATTAATTACAAAAGCATGAATACTTTGGCTAAAGAATTTAAATATGGAGTAAAGATGTGTGTTTTTTCTGGAAATGGACGTTTTTGGTGTATATGTAGACAGGCAGACGTTGTAGAGGTGCAGGCACAATACGCAGGTAATGTGCTGACTTAGCACGCTGCTCACATGTTGGACACGTGTCTAAATCTAAAGCAACACACAATTTTCATGTTGACACGTGGTGCTCATCCGTCACATGCAGATGCGTGATTCCTCCGTGGCAGGCAACACATAAGTTTCGTGTTGCACACGTGGTGGATGTTGGTTGGATGGTTTAGCAACACGTAGCCTGCGAGATGAGTCTTCTGCCTATAAAAAGCAAAGCTCGTAACCATTTTGCTTAATTTTGAGAGAAGTGTTTTCCTTCAGGGCCGGTATGCTAAAGGGCACTGCAAATATAGTGGTTTTCCACAACGGTGAGGTCGTACGAAATACGTATGAGGGTGTGAGTTTTGCGTTTGAGAATATGTTTTTGTTTGTCGTTCTGTGCACTATAATGTTTGCGGAACTACAGTATGGGCTTTGTCAAAGCATAGAGGCTGATATTGTAAAGAGGGTGACCAACATTCTCTACAGGAGTCTGGTTGTCGTATTTGGCGACTTGATACAGTTTGAGGTTATGCCAATCATCGACGAAATAAGTATTCAGCGGATATTTTGTATTCACCAAGAAACTCATGTGCAACACCCGAGGATTGAGTTATACGTTGAGTTTGAGCATATTATTGTAGATGTGGTTCAAGATGACCCAGATGTGCAAGATGACAGAGTTGAGGCATGCTTGGGAATGTACGATGATAGTGATGAGGAGTTCGAAGCTACGTACGAAACCGGTGATAAGGATGAGGACGGCAACGGGGGAAGTGAGGCAGTGCTGGAAACTTTAGTGGTTCCAGCCGCAGTTAGTCAACTGATGGACGTTCCACCCTTTATCCGTAGCTTGGATCTTGATGCCATGTATGCACCGGAGTTTTCAAAATATGCAAACATAGGTACGTGAGCAGTGGGTAGTATGTTTACTTGATTTTGTTTTAGCGGATCAATGAACAAAAAATTTGTTTTCTTATAGGTGTTGCTGATCTTGAGGATGGGGAGTTTAGGATCGGAATGGAATACGGTTCAAGAAAATCAGTCATTGAGACAATTCAGAGTTACGTTATCTCCAGAGGAGTTGATTACGTTGTTTATGAATCCGAGCCACAGACATTCTATGCAAAGTGCAAGACTTACGGACGTGGGTGTGACTGGCTTATCCAAGCTAGCTTGATACAGAAGAAAGCCTGTTGGAAGATTCGGAGATACAACGGGAGGCACACATGTTCCATGGGAACGATCTCACAGGATCACCCCAAGTTAGACTCGGATACGATTGTTGAGGCTATGAAGCCATTGGTTGAATCCGACCCATCCATAAAGGTCAAATTTATAATTGTAGAGGTCCAGGCAAGATTCAACTACACTATTAGTTACCGGAATACTTGGCCGGCAAAGAAGAAGTCGATAGCCAAGGTTTTCGGTGGATAGGAAGAATCTTACCAAACTTTGCCGTTGTGGTTCTTGACGATGGTTCAGAAGATGCCTAGTTTACAAGTCCAAATAGAAACACGACCCCTGTATAACAGGAGTCAAGAGGTGGACAGTGTTAAGATACTTCATCAGGTATTCTGGAGCTTCAATCCATGCATAAGAGCTTTCAAATATTGCAAGCCGCTGGTTCAGGTTGACGGGACCCACCTGTACGGAAAATATAAAAGTTACCTTTTGGTTGCAGTTGCGTAAGATGGGAATCAAAATATTGTACCGATTGCTTTTGCCATTGTAAAGGGTGAGACTGCTGATGCTTGACACTTTTTTCTCAGTAATTTACGAACACATGTTGTAAGAAAAGACGGCGTGGGAAAAATCTCCAATCGTCATGAGTCAATCTAGGCCGCAGTAAATCGTAGCGGAGGTGATTGGAAACCTCTGAGAGTATGGTGGATGTTTTGTATTCGGCACATTGGCAGCAACTTCTTGAGGGAATTCAAGGTTCTGTACATGCAAAACCTTGTGGTCAACATTGGGTATTCAAGGACAGTGGAGGAGTACAACGCCAACTACAGGAGGTTGCAAGAACAAGGCGAGGCATATGTTCGTTAGTGCGACAACATTGATCGTCCCCAGTGGGTGTTGGCATTTGATGAGGGACATCGATGGGTCACATGACGACGAACCTTGTTGAGCGCATTAATTCGGTGTTGACATGTGGCCGACACGTGGCATAGCGTGGTTAACTCATAGCCTGTGTGCTGCTTCGATAGAGACACGTGGCCTGCGTGCTGCTTAGATGAAGGCACCTTCGCTTGATGAGCTGAGTATGTATGGTTGCCTCTTGCATGGAGCAAGGTTGAGCTAAGTATGTATGGTTGCCTCTTGTATGTATGGTTGCCTCTTGCCTCTTGCCTCTTGCATGGCCGACGCGTCAACACGGAACCTGTGTGTTGGATAGTATTTCTGATGTCTCCACAACTCTGTAAAACACCCCAAATACCAATATTTGAAGAAAACACCATTCTTTTCTCCACATATTAAATAACTTTTGGAATACTTTGTCTATTTTCAGCAAAAACAATTGAAGAAAAGGGAAATTAAACTACTAATAGAATTTGAGTCAACATTCTATAATTTTAATTGACTATTAGAAAAATTATCTAAGAAGCTAAAAATGAATCTATGTTTTTTTATTCAAGATAGAAAAGATCACAAGTGCTAATTGTGCATCTAGAAAATGTCTGAAGAAAATAACAAGAATGATGGGACTACTCACATGCAAAAAGGGTCACCTGGATTTAGAAAAAGAAGACATATTTGATATACCTCTCTCCATATTATTATAGGGTGACCTCAACTCTTAGGCAAGGTTCTGAAAATCAGATTGAACTAACTTCAATCGGGTTAACTAGAAATCAGTCATCTGATCGGTCCGGTTCATCCCCAAAACTATGCTGCAAAAAACTGAAAAAAAACTGGTCGAACCGGCAGTTAACCGCTAAATCGACCGAACCGAACGGGTTTTTAAAAGTGATAGTTTCCAAAATCCACCAAAACGGCGTCGTTTTGATGCTTAAGAAAAAAATTTTAAATGCCTGACCCCTTTCCATTCTTCCCTCTCTCACTCAAAAAACCCTAATCTGTCCCCTGATCCCTTCACTCCCTCTCTTCTCTTCGAAGTTCCAACAGCCACTAGCCCACCACCCCCTAGCCACCATCCGAAACCCATCACTACACTCGTGGCCGAACCCTTCTCCTCGTCGTGGGTGCCAATCGTCGCCGGCGAAAAAGTCTGCTCGGCTATCTTCTCGACGTTCCTCCTCTCCCACTACAAGGGAGGCGCGAACTGGCGGCCGTTTTTTTATTAGCAGCGGTTTTAAACCGCCACAAAATCAAATGCTGGCGGCTAATTGGACCGTCATGGATATGGGCGCCGGGATTGGGTTTGGCGGCGGTTTCCAGCAACCGTTGACATAACCGCCGCTAAATCAAATTTTTACGGCACACCAATAGAAAATCGCCGCCAAATCAGACTGACACAATTTGCTTCCTATTTACCGGCGGTTTCGAACAGCCGCGATTTATCTCGATATGTCTAAGTTGCCACAAGTTTAGCGACGGTTTTAAACTGCCGCTAAATAATACTATAGTTTCGGTCACAGATATCGGCGGTTTAAAACCGCCGCTAATTTAAGAAAAATTTTTAAAAAAATTAGGATTTTTCAGAAAAACACGCATAATTTTTTAAAAATATTATTGAATTATTTTTTATTCTTTTTAGATTTTTTATTATTTTAAGAGTGAATATTTTCAACCTTAGAATCTAAATTTTTAGCAAAAACAAAATTAAAATATAAGCAAAACAAAATAATATATTCATAAAAATACGAAGAAAATAAATCTCTTTCAAAGAGTTGCTCAGTCTAATTTAATAAAATGTTTGCTTCAATCCAAAATATCTCCAGTCCTAATATTCTATTTTTCACTATATCATTCCATGAAACTCATCCCTGCAGCAATGTTTAGTGGCAGCTCCTCACCTTGCCGTTGAAACAGATAAATCAGAGCACTCTCCATCACCTTTATCTTTTTTTTCTCTGCTGCTGCCTTATTTTCCATCACCTTTCTCTTCAACTTCTCGCCTTCTAGCTCTACCTGCAGTTCAAGCAGCTTCCTCAGGATCTGTGGAGATTAAGCACTACACAGCCAAGCTCATATATGCAATTCCTCTTTTATGGTTTACCTTTAAAAAAAAGCTAACATGTCTAGTGAGACATACATATATGCACAATATAGATGTAATAAGAAAAATCAATTCCCAAATCCAAATCCAATAAATTCAAATCGATATAGACACAATATTTTAAATAAAATTGAATTGGATTGGGAAGTAAAAGTGAAACCAATACTATGCAAATTGTAACAAAATTATATTAAATTTACTATATAAATCGATCTAAATTGGCATGTATTTAATATTTATAGTCCAATTGTATGTCCATATATACGAATGTAGGAGGAGTGTCTCATAAATTGCTCTCTGCCTTAATTGTTGTCGTAAGTAACCAATATAACTTACTAAATCGTTAGATCAACGATGATTTATTTTTGTCTTACTAGTTTGTTTCCAATAACAGTTTAACTTCATATACACTCTCATAGTAAATTATTAGACACTTGCAATGATTTACATGTATGTTTTGAGTTTACTTCATCAACAACAAATTAGAAAAGAGGACACAAATGCATATATTTTTCAATCAAGATATTCATGTAGAATTAATTTTCAACCAATTTATGTCTGATAAATCCAACAAGTAACTAATAAGATGAAAATGCATTCAGGATATTTCATCAGTATATAGGTTCCCTATAAGATTGAGAAAATGTAAGGATTAGTTTGATAAATTTACCTTTGTGGATTTGAACATGATTTGTGCAGCGTAGTTAAGGAAAGCCAGAGACCCCTTTGTTAGGCCATGAGAACCCATAAGAACAGCTGAAAGCTTCACATAAGTTTTCCATGGATTCACCATTTGCTTGCTTGTGAAGCCTTGAAGGTAAATCAGGAAAAGGTAAACAAACCCTTGAATAAATGTGAAGTACCAACCATAGCTGAAAATTAATAAACCACCAAATCGTTAGTCACAAATTAATATCACTAACAAATAAAAATAGTACTAATTAATTCATCGTATATCTTGCTGAGGATATATATATATATATATTAGTCTTACTCCTAAATCCTAATCTATTTATTTATGTATCTATCTTGGTCAGCCTATATATAATTGTTGCTGCACATTTTAATCAGCATGAATCCCTTCAGTCAAGTTTATTATAGGAGACAAACTGTGACCAACCTTGCTACAATCAAGTCTATATATTCTAATAACTTGGGGATATGCATTTATCAAAAAAGCATACCTTCACTGAGGATTAAACTTTTGGATTAAATGAATAACACTTTGACAATAAGAAAGAAAGAAAAAATAATTTTATTACTTGTACATTAGACTGCAAAGTTTGAAATATGTTTCATCATCATAGAATAGCTGACAATAGGACAACCTCCCATCCCTTCCAGCACGGCCTATCTCCTAAAAAATCCAATCCAAATATTCAAAAAGACTTATGAAAGAACATTTTACTATATTTTTACTAGTTTAAAAAAAATCATATACCTGCACATACTCCTCCAGACTTTTAGGCAGACTATAATGAATTACCTGAACACAAATATGACATGGGTTTCCAGAATGATTTAGTTTAACATATAAGATATTTATATAGGAATGTGAATATTCATAGAAATTGATGTAGAAAAGCATAATATGTTAATAAGCCTTACAGCTCCAACATCACTTTTATCCAGTCCCACATACCAAATGCCACAGTTGCAACAACCTTCATAAAATGTCACAAGGAGTTAGTTGGCAAATAAATTTGTGTCTGAAGCACCAACAGGAGAAAACATGATGAAAATATTATAGAACAATGAATTTAAGCACCACAAAATTGACAAAATTGGAAATTAGAACAAAATTTTTTATCTTGCCACTTTGATCTTGTTGGAGGTAAACAACTCTTGGACATAGTTGCGTTCCTTTGAACTCATACTACCATGATAACTCTATTTTAATCCAAGTCAAGCATCAGATTTATAATTCAGCAGCAAGGCTTAACAGAATTATCTACATATTGAAAGAGAAATGCATAGCTAACCTTTGTCGAAATATTGTTATCATTCAAGTATCGGCTAATCATATCAGTTTTAGACTGCAACAAGAAAAGAAATAATTGATTCCCAACAAGAAAAGCATTATAACATCACCACTAAAGAAAGCGAACTTATGTAATTAACTATCTTCTATCTGAACAATTAGGAACAGCAAGCAATACTACACATTTTCAATACTGAATGGAAGAAGGGATAATTTACAACTGACAAATGGGTTCAAGACATTCATAGTATCCTAGAGTTGAAAGTTGGAAACTTGGAATAAAGCAATCCATATACACACCTGAAATTTGCAGTATATGATAATGCTTTGAACTTTGGCAAAAGGAGAAAACTTCATGAGAACCAGAAGGTCTTTCATTCTATTATGTTCAGTAAGTATGTATAAGTTAACCAAAGTTCAGATAAGGTAAGGAAAAAATGCAGGTTAAAGCAGAAAATCAAAGCATCTAACTTGCCTATTTTTCAGCAAAGACACCGATAAATGAAAATTGTCCCTTAGTTGTGCCTTTTGAATAAGATTTGTGCAAGGAATATCTAGAGCAGACATGATGGCATCTAAAGTTGTGTTTATAGCAGTTGCTGTTATTGCAAGAATAGTACCTATGTTAAGCCTTTTACGGAGCAAAGATGCTCTAAGTCTCATGAATGATGGTTGAAAATTGTGAGACCTGTAGAAACGTTAATCACAAGATCAACAGGGAAGCAGATCAAAGTGGAAACATTAATATGAACAAAATACATCCGAATCCCTCACCATTCAGAAATACAGTGTGCTTCGTCAACAACAAGTGAGATGCCTGACATACCAGAAATAATAGACAGAAACTCCTCATTCAGGAAGCGCTCTGGGGAAACAAAAAGCACCTATATGAATTAGAATTGAAAACATTAGCCATATGTAACAACTAACAAGTACTACCATCACCAGTAAATAAAACTGGCATGCAAATCTATCATCTGCAATGGCCTAAAAACAAAAGTTATTGCATCTTGTGCAATAAAAGCAACCACTCTGCAAGAGTTCAACTTTTTTCTTCACTATCAAAACCAAACCAAAGTAGCATTCAGTTGCAGAAACTCACCTTCACTGCACCTTGTCTAAGCTGGTTCAGTGTTTCAGCTGCTTCCTCAGATGTCTACAATTGTTTAACAACGAACCAAACAAAAAGATTAAATAACCACGTCCCATACATCCATCAGAATAAGTAAATTACATCAGATGAAATACCTGACCGCTGCTTAAACAACCTTTTCATATACAAGGTTAAGACAGCAGAACAATAGATGAAAATTCCAAGCTCAGAAGTAGAATAAAAATAGGGGAAAGATCAATGTGGAAGAACGAACCAGTAATAGGGGAGAGGCCACGATAGCTCAGATCGGCGCACAGGGGAGGAGGGTGTAAGGGTTTCACGCACGATCGAGGAGATGGAAAACTTCGACGCTGGTGAGAGAAGGACGAAGGGCAGCCGCACGACTCCACAACCACACAAATGCGCAGGGTGAATCGAAGATTAGGGATTTCAGGCACCATGGATGAGGGAGTATGGATTTCAGGCACTGTGCAGGAGAGTCGAAAGCTTGACGCCGGAAAGAGGAGGATGGATCAGCGATGCACGGTGGAGCAGTAGTGCCAGGGTTTCATGCGCTACCAATCTCACTTTGCGGGTTTCTGCAAGATTGGGGAAAATATTAGTTATAAGATAAAAAAAAAGGCAAAATAAAAATTGAATTATGATAAAGATCCAAATTAGCGGCATTTCAGATGCAGTCGCCACCGATGGTGCAACATATTAAGGATTGGTACTTCTGCTGACATGTTTTGTGGCGGTAAGCTGAGCGGCCGGCAATTTTTTGCCGCTATCCTCCGTGTCTCTTGTAGTGTCCTGGCATCACCGTCGTGAAGGATTGCTGGGTCCGTCGGTCATTGTCTGTCGGAGCTCACTGTCTCTCTGTTCGAGCTCACTTCCATGTTCAAGCTCTCTCTCTGGCTCTCTCGGTTTGAGCTCACTTCCCTTCTCTGTCGCTGTCACTTCCGGTTCCGTCGTCGCCGTCAATTCCTTTCTCCCTCGCTGCCGGTACTTCAATTTATTTTTGCTTGTTTTCAATTTTTTTAATAATACTTATTCTGTGATTCTAACTTGCTAGGTTTACTATTTTGAGTTACTGAGTTAGTATAATACTAATTTTATGATTCTGAGATGCTAGGCTTAATATTCTGAATTGCTGCTGCATGTTTGAGTTAATTTTGTTGATGGTTAATTTTGTTAGTTTCTGATTTTCTGATTTGGAAGATGTAATCATAAAATGATTTTCTGAATTAAATTCATTTCATACAATAAAAATATATGTTAGTGTTGGTTTTTTTTGGTAGAACATTATGTTTGTTATTTTTATGCATTTTGATGTTGTTTACTTATAAATTTTGTTAATATATGTTTGTTATTTTCTGAATTTGAGTAATTTTGTGTTTTGTACTGTTGTGAGAATTGAGACTAAATGATTATGGAGGGTGATTTGTTTGAATTTGTGTAAATTGTATTGTTTTGTTTTGTGTGGATGGTGCAGGCTGAAATTGAAGGAGCATATGCAGTACTGCATCGATTACTCTGAGGAGATAAACAAACTTGCCAAGGTCCAGAATTAGACTTTGAAAAATTAACATAGTACTTAAACATCATAAATGAGAATGTTATATTAGTTTTGTAAGACCCAAAACCTTTGAAAAAGGGCTATCATTAGCTAATTTCAAATTCAGTGTTTCTATAGCTTTAATTTCAGAAATTTCTTTATTAAAGAAAATTAAAGCAAGTTTTGATTTATTGAATTTGAGATATGTTATGATTTATTATCCAATTTTATAATTATTGGATTATTTTCTATATTCAAATTATAAAGTTGGCAGTTGTGAAATAATAAGAATTTCTATATAATTTGGATTAAATAATTAATATTTTAAATATTAATACTGTTACTTTGGAAAATAAAGGGTTTAATTATATTATTTCTAATTATTTTGATTTGGGCATTTTATGGAAAATAATTTGTAAAATTGGTGAGAAAATAGTATTTTCTATATGCAATTAGTGTTGGATTTAATGTGGGCTTCAATTACTCTATTATCCACAATTTTATTTGAAATTACAAAAATGTTCCTAACCCTAATTTTTGAAAACGAAACCCTAATTCCTAACTCTCAGCCACCACACAGTAACCCTTCCTTTGCCCCAACAGAACGCAGCAGCCCTCTTTTCTTCCCAGCAGAATGCAACACACAGATTTGTGAAAGAAAGAAAGATCCGGAAGGGAGAAGGAGGAAGGGCGGCGCTGGCGGGCGTCACTACCGCTGCGCCGCTGTGTTGCACCGAGGAGGGGGAACCGGAGACGTGGCACTGTGCGGTGCTGGCAAGGAGTGCTGTCACCGTTGCTGGCGCCGAGGAGAAGGAGAGACTGTGCGACAATGAAGGAAGGGGACGCGGGCCAGAGACGCGAGGAGCGCGACCCGCTGCGCCGCCGTGGATCCCTTGTCGTCGAGCTCGAAGGAGCAGGGGAGAACGACGTTGGGTTTGAAAGAGCCAGAGGTGGTGCGGCGCCAGGGAGAAGGTGAGCTGTTCGTGCCACCCAGTCGCCGGTCCGCTGCCTCCATTTTTCGCCGCTGTACCACGGAGAGGAGAGAGCCGCGCCGCACCTCGGTCACTGCTAACCCACCGAAGAAGCCGCCGACGTTCGTGCCTCCCGTCACCGTCAGGTGCGTCATCACCGCGCCTAGCCTCGCTGCCGTTGACCTCCTCGCAGTCCACTGCCACCGATTGAGCACCACGGAGGACAGAGAGCATGCTCGATAAGTGAGAAGGGATGGAGGCTGGGCTGGGAGTCCAACCACCGCGTCCAGCCGGCGCCGCCCCCGTCGGAACTACCACCATCAGAAAGGGGTTTCGACTGCCGCAGGTGTCGCTGCCGGAAAAAGGGAGCTGCGTCTTTGTGATTCTGATTGCCGGGAGTGGTTCTGTGACTTCCAGGAGCACCGTCGGAGCTTCGGGCTGCTTTTGCCGTTGTTGGAAAATTCTATCGGTAAGGACTTTAAGTTGGTTCTCCTTTCTGTTGAGTTTATGGGAACTTCATTGTCACTGCATATGGTTCAGGTCATCGCTGCTGCTTGAGGTAGCTGTCGGGCTGTCGCCGAACCGGTTCGAAGACCGCCGCTATTTCGGTTCAGCCGTTCCTTCTTCGGTTTGGTAAGCGTTTCGATTTGAAAGCCCTTTCGTTACTGTTCTGTAATCTCACGCTGAGGTTTGTGGCATTAATCGCTATAAGATTGAGTTTCGATTGTTGTATGTTACGATTAGAATTGCTGAGACTGTTGAGAAAACAAGTGAAGCCGAGTTGTTGGTTGCCGTCAATTCCGGTTGAGGCGGAAAGAACTCTGTGACGCGTTTGGGTTATGGAATTTGCGTTTTGAGGTAGGGGCGCTTTCCAAAAACTATGTTTTAAGTATTGGAATTATTATATATGGATACTGTTGTGAGATATTGTGTATTTGGTGATTGTATCTGCCTTATGTGTTATTTGATTGACTCGAGTGATTATGGACGTTGGTTTGGTTGAATTGTTGTGTGGCTTTGTGAAATGTAATGTTTTGAAGTTGATTCTTTAAAAGATTTGAAATCTGAGTTTAATCCGTTGAGGATTGGTTTGAATTGAGTCAATTATTTTGATGATGTGAAAAGTCGAATACACTTTTGAATTCAGCCTGGATTACTTTAATTGACTTGATCTTGGACAAATGATTTGTTACTGAACCGTTTCTTTAAAGCTTTGGAAATGAGTTAAATCGGTTGATATTGAGTTGATTTTGAAATGGTTTTCTTGAGATATGCCACTGAGGCGACTGTTGGATTTAGCTTGCTTTGAATTGATTTCTGGTTTTGAGCTGTTGAAAAGGAATGAGAAACGGTTTAGTTGGGACTTGAACCGGGTGGCAAAAGTCCAAGTTTTAGGGGAGGTGCTGCCGAAATTTCTACAAAATCCTAGTCTTGTTTGAAAAGTTATTTAAAAAGGATTGGATTTGAGAAGTTGTATTATTTGATTTATTAAGAGAATATTTATATTTTCAAGCTTAATTTATTTAGTGAACTTTATGCCTTGAGTTTGACTTGTTTAGAAATGAACTATTTTTACCGTTTGAATCACTGAAGGAAAGAATGATACTCTAATATTGATTTCAATATAAAAAGGAGCTTTTAGTGATTTCAAAGGAATCTAGACTTTTGATTGAGTAATTAAGTTTGAGGCATTTTGGAAGAGTTAGAAAAATGGGTTCCAAAAAGAAACCTGAAAGTGGTTTGATTCAAATGAACCGGTTCCTTTTCAAATGAGTTGATTTTTGGACCGGGTTGGAACTTGTGATTTTGTATGGTCGGTTTCATAATAAATTCAGTTTTATTTACTTGAACCGAGAATCCATGATTTTAAGAGTTTCAATGAATTTTAAGGAATTGATATAGGTTGACCTTCCCTAAAGACTTGGGACTCTGCCGAGAAGCTTTTATTATAAAATTTCATTGTGGGACGGGTGGTTTTGAATACTTTGAAATAAATCCTTAACCTGCCATGGTTTTGGAAGTTTTGGAAAGAGAATGCCGAGAGTGGCTTTGTTTTAAACAGGGAACTCACTTTGAGTAAATTTGGCTTATGAGCCTGAGATGATTTTTAGAAATGAGATCTTTTAAGCCAAGGTTGAAAAGAGTTGAAATTTGATTTCAAAGTGAAATGGCTTGAGAAAAGTGATTTGTGGCTTAAATGCTGGTTTTATGAATTTGATGATGTTGAATGGTGGAAGTGCTGTTTTGTTATGGGCCGGAATGGCTGTGTATGATTATGAATATTGGCTGGTTCTAGATTGAAACGTGAACCAGAATGGCTGTGTATGATATTGATTTATGGCTGATTGCCGAATGAGTTATGGGCCGTATGGCTGACTATGAATTATGAATTTAAGCTAGATGGCTGAGATGGATGTTGATCCATGGCTGGGATTGAATGAATATATGCTTGAGATACCTGGGTAGTAGCAAGGGTTGTGGTTCGTCCCACTTGCTCCAGGCCAGAGACTGTGATGCCTGGGTAGTAGCGCTAGTAGTGGTGATTCCACTCGCTCCAGGTTGAGCTTTTAAACACCCGCCTGGGTAGTAGCCGCAGTAGTGGTTATTCCACTGGCTCTGGGTTGAGCAGATAGTAGCAATGGGGTTGTAGCTCAAACCTACTTGCTCCGCGATGGATGTTTCTATACATGGTTAGCTACCAGGACGTGTCGGGTTGGCTATATAACCGACAGATGATATCATCAGCCACTAGGGACAGGCATGCATCATACGCATCTATGTGACATTGTTTGGGTGTGCATATTATACTTGGTTTGCCTATGTGATTAATTACTAATTGTTCTACTTGCAATAACTGTTTGTTTGTGCTTGCATCTTCCTAATTGTGTTTGCTACTGGGACTCTGTTGGACTGTGGTGATTGGTTGATGGTTGGATTATTTGGGCCTAGGGCCGTGGTTGGAATGAGATGAACCGATGGTTGATTTCGGTTTTGTGTTTCTGGTTTGGAATAAAATATGAAAGGCTATTTTGTTTCAGCATAGATAAACCGTTTTGAAAGGCTTTTGAGTCTTTGAGAATTGAATGGTTCCTCTTTTAGAAAAGATTTCCGACTTTACTTCCATTGTAAACCGTTGTTTTTGAAAAGAGGCATGAGACGGTTATTAATCACTGGATATGGGCGCAGAAGTTACGAAGAGTTTATTTAGTTGTTGTTGTGATGCTCTGTATTGCTTTAGATTATTACTCATTATATCCTCGCCTTTATCTTGATATATTCTGTAAGAGGGATAGGAATTGTATTGGGTAATGCTTGTAATGTTATTTATATATATATGTATATATATGGATGTACTCTTTATGAGTTTTTGAAAGTTGTATGGTATCTATGGATGTACATTACCGAACGAAAGTATTTTTGGCAGTGGTTTTGTGGTTTAAAATTTAAACAGGCTCATATTTTAGTATTAAATAGTATAAGTGTCGTCGTAATGTCCGAGCTATCAGAGTCGCGCAGGCGGAAGCGTGAGTTTTGGTAGTTAGGGTGTTACAAGTTTAGTCTGCAACTTTTTTAAATTTCTCAAACTCATGCTGTTATAGTGTTGATATTTTAACTAGTTCTGATTCAGCATGTCAGATTTGGATCTGAGGTATTATCAGTTATATATTCTTGTTCTTTTTGGATTTCAATTCACTATAGAAATGTGAGAACTTTGTTTCAATTAGATATACAATTTTATTTTTTTCATAGTATCCGTTGATCTAGTTTTGAAACTTTCATTAAAATAAAAGAGGAAACTTTAGTTGTACATGCACCTTGATCAATTAATTTAATAAAAAGGAAGCCTGTGGAGAAACAGAGTCAAGGGGAGCAAGGAAAATTTGGTATATTTAAAATTATATATAATTTTTATATAATTTTAATGTATATTTAATTAAATCGGTTCAACTATAGTTCAATTTTAATTAGACCATTAAACCACTAGATCGATCACTTAATTGGTTCAATTATCGGTCCGATTTTTACAACCTTGTTCTTAGGTCATAAGACACCAATAATGTAGTCAGTGCACTTAATGTAAAATGACGTAAACAATGACATCATATGAACAATAATAAATAGAATTCTTCTAGGGAACCAAGAGGGGTATAATCAACAATAAGCCAACAAACATATTTAAACTGTATCCTGTACTAATTAATTGTTATTAATTATTGGTTATTTAAATTTTATTTCTTAAAAAATATAAAATTAATAATTATTAATTACCTCTTCTTACTTTAATTTACCTTTTATCATTTATTACGTAAATCCTAATTCTTCTTTTAAAAAAAATCCAAACTCCAAAAAAAGAACACCAAAACATAAGATAAAGAATCGTCCAAATACTAATAAAAAACATACAAAAATAGAAAAAAATCATCCATATTTTACAAAAAAAAAATATACAAAATATAGAAAAAAGAATCATCCAAAACTAATAAAAAAATCATCCAAAATTTAAGAAAAAGAAACATAAAACACGAGTTAAAAGAATCATTCAAAACCAAATAGAAAGATGAGAAGAAGAAAAAGAGCCGTAGGGTGACCGGTGAACGTCACCGCCAATGGTGGCACGCACCAGGGAGAAGCGACGAGAGAGCCACAGTTGAATGATTTGACGGAAAGAGTGGGTGCAATTGATGAGTTTATGAGGGAAAGGATATACCGCAACCGTAAATAACTTGGACCACGGTCACGAATGGCACCGCTAATGGCAGCACGAATGGCAGAGAACCGAGCACGGAGCAACGGATAGAATGATTGAATGGAGAAGATCGACGCCGTTGCCATCTGGAAGATTGAACTGATATATCGCAATCTAGGAGAGAGTGAGGGTGAAGACTCCACAGTTCTTAGTGCACTTCCATAATTCCTGTCAATATTGGATGAACGTATCACTCAGGATTTGATTTTGGCATATCAAATAATTAATAACAAATTTTAAATTATAATTAAATAAAATTAATTAAAATAAATATAATTAATTGAATTGTTTAATTTTTGGCTGGTTATATTTAGTTTCATATACTTTTTCTAATATCAGAATAAGAATGAGAATTATCTATCAGACCCAACCATTATAAATAGAATCTCAATAGAGTCTTGAAGAGCATTAGATTAGAGAGAGCAGCGGCAGAGAGTACTTAAAATTTAAATGAAGCATAGAGAAAAATAGCCAAAATAACTTCTATAGTCTCTTTTTTTTTTTTGGGTGACTAAGTAACTTCTATAGTCTAAGAATACAAAATATTTTTCTAGAGAAAAATAAAATAGTTAAAAGTCTTCCTTCAGAAGAAAATATTTCCGAACAAAAAGCCTTTTATATAATAAATTACTACAAGAATAAAAGAAGATAATATTTTTTTTTTCAAAAAAGTATTTCTAAAGCTTACTCCTCGTTACTTTCTTGAAATTTACATATATGATATTACGAACTATGTAAAAAATCTTGAAATAATAGAAGATTCTGATTTCTATAACATAATAACATTAATTGATAATGAAAAAACAAGATATTCTTAAACGTGATTTAGATCTAAAAGCATATAAAAATTTTGCTAATAAAATACTTTAAAAGAACTATTTAGTAGAAAAAACATAATACATTATAAAAAAGTCTACCTGAAAATATCTATAAAAATAAAATCTGCTAATGAAAAATTAAAAATAACATTAATATATGATGAAAAATTAGCAAACAAATAGCAAAAATAAATTAAAGATCAACAAAAGAGATCTGAAATAGGCTGGAGTCATATAAGTATTATACAAGTATTAGTTAAATATTTAAATCTACATACAAGAAGGATATTAATTCTTCACTAACTTTAACAATTTGTGTAAAAGAATTATAGATTCAATAGATCAAATAATAGAAATTGTCCATAAAAACTAAACAAATGCAAATGTTAAATTTAATGTTTACATAAAATATGTTATACATCTTTCAACAGAAAATTTAGGAAGATAAATAATCCTAGTTTATAAATTTCATAGAAGAAATCTCATAAAGTAAAATGAAGAAAACTATGCCCTAACTAATAGTCATCATAGCATAATTTTCAAAAATAAAGAAAGAATTTGTATAGATGAATTGTTTTGAAAAATTCTCAAAATAAAAATACCAAAATTTAGAACAATTGAGAACTTATTTCCTTTATTTAAAAAAAAAGACTCAATTAAAATAATAACAAAAGACTTCTTCTCAACAAATTCATATCTACAAATTAGATCTAGAGAATATAGAATTAGAAGTCTTCTAAATGTATGTTATGAATTTTTACTGGGTGGGGAGGGTGTTACTATCTTGATGACTCCTCTATTAGCTCTACTAATTGGACCTGAATCTATACAAGAGATTAGGTAATTGCGACTAATTATTGTTCATTATGTCCATCGGTTTGCTCCACCAACTTAGCCACTTGGATAATGACGGCTTGCATTATCTACATTCTCATGTTGTCAGCCATAGCAACTCAATACGAGCATCAAATGATATGAATGTAAGAGAAATGGAAACTCAGAATCAGTATACTAGTTGAGAATAATGAATATTTGGGAGTGAGAGGGGTTTCTACAATAAAAGGGTAGTACGAGAGAGTTGAGAAAAATTAGATACTAAAAGGATGAAAGAGAGCTCCACAGTTCACCTAGACGAGATAAGTTACTGAGTTAAGAAAGGAAGATTTAAACAAAGATAGAAGAGAAATTTCAAAAAGAGATAGACGACTCACAATGCACAATCCACAGCACCCTTGATTAGATTACTCTGTCTATTTGATATCTTCCATTCTAAGCTTGTGTCCTTCTTTTTCTCCTATGAGTTTGTTATCTGCTTTCAGCCTTTCACTAATTCACAATTATAATTCTCCTAACAAATTTCTTCATTGCTCCTGTATCATTGTGTAAAATGTAAGTTATTATATACAATCATTTAACTAATTACATTTATTTTTTAGATTACCACTCATATAACAGTTGTGAAAAATGATTATTCTTATTGATGGATTGATAAATTATTAGATGCGTAATATTAAACAGTCAGAACTTGCCTTATTTAGTATTAATTAATTGTTGCAACAATTAATAAAGGAAAAGTCTAGGGAGTCAGCAACTTTTGTGTTTTCTGGCCAGCACTTAACCATCAAAACAAAAGTGAGTAATTTTCCACCATTAGATGTAATCTCACACCATTAAAAACACTATTGATGGCCAATTGATGGTTACAAAATACCAAAATTGCTGGCCTCCTAGCATTCCTCATTAATAAATGCTAAATAAGATAAATTATGGTTATTTTTGACTGATTTTCTTTGGTTACCAAACATTTCCGTTAAAGAAAACTTTGAGTCATACTATAAAATACTAAAATTACAATTAAACATTAATCATTTAATTTAATAATGATATATTATTAATTAAATAATATTGAAACATATTTGGTCAAGTTTTAAATAAAAATACCAATTTTTTTTCCTTCTTTTCTTCCAGTAGCATTTTTTTCTTTTCCCTCTTATTTAATCTACCATCTATATTTGAAAAGTTTTTCATCTTGAGACACTTAATAATCATTTTTAACTTGCTAATTTTTTACAACGTTATGTTCTTAGATTTTAAGATTGATAATTAAATTTCTGCTTTGATTTATTGTTTTTTTTATGTAGATTAAACATATGTTTATTTGTGGGATTTTTTATTTAAATAAATTAAAAAAATCTTTTATTTATTGAAATAAATAATTTTAAAAATTATTATAAAAATACATAAAATTACTTATCTCGTTTATAGTGTAAACGAGATAAATTTGCATGTATCTCGTTTACAATGTAAACAATTTCTCATTTACATTGTAAATGAGATAAGTCTGGGTAACACCTATATATAGATGTCGTTTACAGCGACGTTCTGGGCCCTATTTCCAACCTTTCCATCACTTTCTCCTCTCTTCTATCCTTTTCTGACTAAATTATTGAGTAAGACGAAGATGGCGTACACAGATGGACGTGATCCGGACATCAATAGACTGAATGCGACATGGCACTACGCTGGGACAGCCGTCTTTGTGGTTAGTTTTCTTATCTTAACTCTTATGTTATCCCATATATGTATAGCCATGGTTAGGATACTTGCCAAAAACTAGAATATAATTTGTATCGATAGCAACAAGTCACTAATAGGGCATAATTCTAGGAATGTGGTTCTTATTTTTTTGTAGTTAAGTTTTTAACTACATAATCATTAATTTAGATGTTAAATACTTGGGTCGATGTTTTCCAACGGTTGAAGTTAATTAGTTTATTGGTCACATGTTTCTTAATTTATTAATTTAGTTATTAATTATCCAAGTAAAAATTATTTTTTTAAGTTAAGGGAACTATTATGTAATTTTGTATTTACCTAAATTGAATTATTAAGTTAAAGTTTGATAATTAGATTATTAAGGGTAAAGTATACTTTTTATTCTTGAAGTTTGGTAAAAATTTCAAAAATATCCCTAAATTTTATTGTTTTAATTTTGTCTCAAAAGTTTTCGATTTGCATCAAATATATCATCGACGACTAAATTTTCAAAAAATTTAAGACCAATCTAACAATAATGCATGAAAATTATGCTTGATTTTCTTGTGTTGAGGGTTGTTCTTATGAAATTGTTGTTGAATTGGTCTTAAATTTCTTGAAAAAATAGCTGTCAGGGGTATATTTTCATGCAAATAAAAAATTTTTGGGACAAAATTAAAACAAAATAAAACTTAGGGGTATTTTTAAAATTTTTGTCAAACTTAAGAGACAAAAAATATACTTTAGCCGATTATTAATTACTTTAGGGAATGTTTTTATTTTAACTAACGTATTGAGAAAATGTTTATTAATTAACTAAGTAAATATTAACGTAAAAAGTTATATTAACATAAATTCAGTTAGTACATACGTGTAAATTTCTGTTAAATTAATGTATATAATAGTTAATCAGTTTGTTATGTCGATGCACATATACAAATTTTTAATAATTGTGATAATTTATTTTGTTTCAGAGTTCTCGCTTAGTTCTGCCTCGACGAATGAGTCACATGCTTCTACCACCAGATGTCATCCTCCCATATTTGAGAGAGGCTGGCTTCGGTGACACGGTGCCTCTCAAGGACTACATCTTTGACAACTCCTTGATCATGGAATTTGTGGAGCGTTGGCGTCCAAAGACCCACACGTTCCACCTGTCATGGGGTGAGGCCACTTTCACCCTATAGGACATGGAGTACTACCTTGGGTTACGTATGTACGAGGAGCCAGTGGGGGGTGCTTCCATGGTTTTTACAGATGGTAAGGCACGGAGACATAGGAGTTGGTGGAGCGACTGCTCGGTGCCAGGCCTCCGATGGTTGCGTAGCAGGGGGCGCAGAAGAAGGAGTCACTCTCGCTAAAGCTTACATGGCTGTGGGACCGTGTCTGCCATATGCCTTGGATGGATGATCCAGAGACACTCTGACAGTATGCGAGGTGTTACATCTTGTTACTGATTGGGGGTTATGATGTAGCATTACCGTCGGCTTAGAATTTCTTTTCGGTTAGAGGAAATAACTTCGTTTCAAGTATAGTTCCAAACTGACAAATAATGCTCAATCAAAATTTAATTTTGGTTGTCACAAGGTCAACCCAATAAAGATAACCAAGAATATTAGTCCCAAGTTGTTCTCCCTAGAAATTACAATTGAGTGCTCAATTATTGGTTATGAGTTTCATGGGGATTGGGTTGATAAAAGTGCAAGAAAATAAATGACAAGAAAATAAAGCAAACAATTAAAGATAACAATTACTAAAAAGAGACATTCATGGCAAGGATTAAGAATCTAGGCTTTCTATCCTAGTCATTAATTATCACACAATAGTTAACAAAAGCTAATCCTATTTTGTCATCTCCAATATAGGAAGAAGGTATAATGTTATCTTCACTTGAGAGAAAGTCAAATAAGACTAGTTAATCTCAATTCAAAAGTTCTAATCAACTTACTAATTGAATTAGCAAGAGATTAGAGTCAATGAAAACAATATTAACTAACAACTCTATATCACCAACATAAGTTGGGTATTAATGACTCAAGAGCACCTAATTTCTCTTTCCAAGCCAAGAATTCTCAAAAACTACTCTAACATCCAACCAAGCATTTTGTCAAACACATAGAAGGCATAAAAGGAAAGCATCATAAAAATGCAAGAATAGTAAATTCTACAACTACCCAAAGCAAGAAATTAACAATAACAACTAAGAAAAGCACATTAAACATGAAAACATAAAATTGCATTAAAGAAAATCCCAATCCAACAAGAGTGCATGGACATAAAAGAGGCATAAAAAGGAAAATTAACAAGAGAACTAAGAAGATTGAAGGAAATAAACAAGGAAACATAAGGGAAACTAAATCAAAACAAGAAATTAAACCTAAATCTAAAAGAAAACTAAATTAAGAACCCAAATTTCTAGAGAGAAGAGGGAGCTTCTCTCTCTAGAACTAACCTAAAGCATGTTTCCTACACTACCTAATTGCTCTCTCTTTGTCTAATCTTGAATTATGCATCAAATAGCCTCAGAAATGAGTTGGATTTGGGCCTGAAAAGCTCAGAAATCGCCCCAGCGTATTCACTTTAATAAGGTCACGTGATTAGCATCACGCGTGCGTGTCGCTGGCAAATTTCCTCCTCACGCGTATGCGTGGGCGAAGCGTACGCGTGGCCATGAATGTCCTTCTCACGTGTACGCGTGAATGACGCATTGTGTGGCCTTGAATTCTCCAAATGCTCACTTCTTCATGAATTCTCCACTTTGCATGCTTTTCTCTTCACTTCTTCCATTCAATACTTGCCTTATGAATCTGAAACCACTCAACAAACATAACAAGACATCGAATGGAATCAAAGTAAATTAAAATTGGCAAATTTAAGGCCTAAAAAGCATGTTTTCACTCTTAAGAACAAATTTAGGGAGAATTACAAAAGTATGCTATTTCATTGAATAAATGTGAGAAAAGTTGATAAAATCCACCAAATTCAACACAAGATAAACTACAAAATTGGGGTTTATCAAATCTCCCCACACTTAAACTAAGCATATCCTCATGCTAAACTCAAGAAAGAGACAAAGGGTATCAACATTTATTCAATACAAACTATCTATATGCAACCTATCTATATGAATGCAACTACTTAGTCAAAATAAATCAATTCCTAAGAATTCATATATGAACACAAGGGCTAAAGGTATTAACAACCAAGTCAAATATACAATTGATTTGAGTTATTGAAATGAATTTACAAACTTGCAAGAAAAGAGATGATCATAGGTGAAAACATGTAATTGAGTGATTGAACCCTCACCGAATGTGTATCCGCTCTAATCGCTCAAGTGCATAGGGTTGATTCACTTAATTCTCCTCTAATCATGCTTTCCAAGATTTATTTTTTATCTAACAATCAACAATTATTCAATGCATGCATACAAATATCACGAGGACTTATCCATGGGTTGTAATGGGGCTAGGGTCAAGGTAAGATTGTATTTGGTCAAGTGAGCTTTGAAATTTACATCTTTGATTAACTTAAGCTCTCACCTAACACATATAACAACCTATTCAATTCTAATGCAAACCTAACTACCCATTCTTCACTTTTTCACACACTCATGCATTCTCTTTTATCACAACCCATATGCATTGATTATTATTGAACTTCACTTTGGGACATTTTGTCTTCTTTTTATTGCTTTTCTTTTTCTATTTTTTTTCTTTTGTTTTTCTTTTTTTTTTCTTTTGATGAATTATATACAAAGGTATCAATGCATATGGTTTAAACATTTAATGCATGAGTATGTACCCAATTCCCAAGATTTTTAACAAAAATACAAAAATATACTTTTATCCCAACCAATGTTCCCAAATTTCCCAAACTCGAATGATAAACACTCTCACTACCTAAGCTAATCAAAGATCCAAATAAAGGACATTTATTATTTTTCGCTTTAAGGCTAGTAATGTGCTAAAATTAAGAACAAAATGGGTTTAGCATAGGCTCAAAATTGGCTAACAATGGAAGATAAAAGGTAAGGCTATTTGGGTAAGTGAGCTAAATGAAACGATGGCCTCAATCATATAA
This sequence comes from Arachis ipaensis, assembly GCF_059453495.1. Taxonomy (NCBI): domain Eukaryota; kingdom Viridiplantae; phylum Streptophyta; class Magnoliopsida; order Fabales; family Fabaceae; genus Arachis; species Arachis ipaensis. The sequence goes on along the minus strand of NC_142435.1, from coordinate 117,433,213 downwards.
GTGCATGTATACATGGAATAATGGACATAAAGAATTAAATAAATCAAAGATTACAATCATAAGAAGAGAATAATACACATAAGAAGGAAAATAGTAGCTGTATGATGTAACCACACAATTAGGCTCAAAACTCACATGCTTATGTGTTCTTAGCTCAAAAACATGTTCCACAATGTATAGTTCACGCAAGTTCTAAAAAAAAAATTTACTCAAATCAATTGGGGTGCCCTATAGATAAATTCCTTGGAAAATTTCATTATTTTGACTAAGCTTATTATATATATATGCAAAATAAGAAAATGCAACTAAAAATCCTAAAAGACCTAAACATGAAATGCTAAAGTGTTGAGATTAGAAATTTGTCACCCAAAAATGGCCGATCGATCGGACGACCTCCCCACACTTAAAAGTTTTCACCGTCCTCAGTGCATTCAAAGATGAGCAAGGGGGTACGGCGACTATTCGGGTTGCCACCTTCAGCTGGTGGATCAACTGATTGCTGCGTATTCTTTCTCCCGCTTCCGTTTTTGCTTATGATGACTCACCCATGAAAAATAGAAAATAGCACAGTAAGGTGAAAAAATGCAAAAGCAAGGAAGCATAAATTGTTGGAATGAGGTAATAATCACTAGAATTGAGTGAGTGAATTAGTGTGACATTAAGAAGAATAATGTGTGAGTTCTAAGTTTGTGCACGGTTTAGAACACACACACTAACATAGAAGCTATCTCACGATTACACAAAGAAAGTATGCACTTCACTCATTTTAGTCTGCTTGAAATACTTTAAAGTAAACTTGTTGGTTGAGGCAAAAAAACAAGTAATGAAGAAGCATGAAAGCATTCAAGCAAAAATCAAGCAATTGTGAATTGGATAATGAATGGACATTGATTAATGTGCAAGTAAACTTAGTGAACCAATTGAAATATAAAACTCACACATCAAACAATGACACCCTTTGAATTTTATTTGCAATACCTAATTGACAAAAAAAATGGAAGACATTGGTGCTATGGAGCTTAGGAAAAGAATGATAGAAATTAAAATCAATCACATAGCAAGAATGATCCACAAAGCTTAAAAAGCTCAAAAATATATCACTAGATAAGCTTACTATCTAATTTCATAATTCCAAAATCTCAATGCATGAAATAGGTGATGTAAATAAGGGTCAATCATAAACAAGCATCACCTAACAAAAATTATATTGATAATACACAAATTGCCTAATCATAGATAATAAAATCAAATCACATGCCAGCTAGCTACAACATGCAATTCAAAAGATGTAGAGTGCTTTGAAGGCAATGTCATACACTTGGTATCCACAAATGTTAAGCATGAAGAGTTCAAAACTAAGTAACAAAATGTAACCTCAACAAAGAATCCAACAATGAATATTAACAAAAATGATGTTAAGATAACATCCTATCAGTAATCAACAGCAATGAGGTGCGACAAGATCAATAATCCAACACTTATAATGAAAAACAGAAAAATAAACATAAATCAAACTAACTAACTAACTAACTAAAAGAGATGGTGATAGATGGTGATTGTAACACCCCGTTACCCTAAGCCTTACCTTGCGCCGTAAAGCGAAGGATAACAAAGTGTCACTGGTACGCGGAATCGTGATTACACTTTAATTATGTAAAATTCATCGCTCTTTCTTTCCCTGGTAATGGCGCCAAAAACATGATGCCAAGACCATGGTTCACAACTCCGTGTAACTAACCAGCAAGTGTACTGGGTCGTCCAAGTAATACCTTACGTGAGTAAGGGTCGAATCCCACGGAGATTGTCGGTATGAAGCAAGCTATGGTCACCTTGCAAATCTCAGTTACGCAGATATAAATTGATAATGGTGTTTTCGAATAATAAATAATAGAATAGGGATAGAGGTACTTATGTAAATCATTGGTAGGAATTTCAGATAAGCGAATGGAGATGCTTTTCGTTCCTCTGAACCTCTGCTTTTCTGCTATCTTCATCCAATCAGTCTTACTCCTTTCCATGGTTGGATTTATGCAAGGGCATCACCGTTGTCAGTGGCTACATCCCCTCCTCTCAGTGAAAAATATGCTCACATGCTCTATCACAGCACGGCTAATCATCTGTCGGTTCTCGATCATGCTGGAATAGGATTCACCCTCCTTTTGCGTTTGTCACTAACGCCCAGCACTCGCGAGTTTGAAGCTCGTCACAGTCATTCAATCATTGAATCCTACTCGGAATACCACAGACAAGGTTTAGACTTTTCGGATTCTCTTGAATGCCGCCATCATTCTAGCTTACACCACAAAGATTCTGGTTAGGAGATCTAAGAGATACTCATTCAGTCTAAGGTAGAACGGAAGTGGTTGTCAGGCATGCGTTCATAGGGAATGATGATGATTGTCACGTTCATCACATTCAGATTGAAGTACGAATGAATATCTTAGAAGCGAAACAAGATGAATTGAATAGAAAACAGTAGTACTTTGCATTAATCATTGAGGAACAGCAGAGCTCCACACCTTAATCTATGGAGTGTAGAAACTCTACCGTTAAAAATACATAAGTGAAAGTCCAGGCATGGCCGAGAGGCCAGCTCTCAAACGTGATCTAAGATAGTAAGTAATTGATGTATAAATCCACTTCCGGGGCCCACTTGGTGTGTGCTTGGGCTGAGCATGAATGTTACACGTGCAGAGGTCCTTCTTGGAGTTGAACACCAGCTTTTGTGCCAGTTTGGGCGTTCAACTCTGGTTTTGGCTCCTTTTCTGGCGCTGGACGCCAGATTTGGGCAGAAAGCTGGCGTTGAACGCCAGTTTACGTCGTCTATTCTTGGCCAAAGTATGGACTATTATATATTGCTGGAAAGCCCTGGATGTCTACTTTCCAACGCAATTGGAAGCTCCAGAAAATACACTTTGAGTGTAGGGAGGTCAGAATCCAACAGCATCAGCAGTCCTTCTTCAACCTCTGAATCTGATTTTTGCTCAAGTCCCTCAATTTCAGCCAGAAAATACCTAAAATCACAAAAAAACACACAATCTCATAGTAAAGTCCAGAAATGTGAATTTAACATAAAAACTAATGAAAACATTCCTAAAAGTAACTAGATCCTACTAAAAACATACTAAAAACAATGTCAAAAAGCGTATAAATTATCCGCTCATCACAACACCAAACTTAAATTGTTGCTTGTCCCCAAGCAACTGAAAATCAAATAGGATAAAAAGAAGAGAATATACTATAAATTCCAAACTATCAATGAAACATAGCTGCAATCATATGAGCGGGACTTATAGCTTTTTGCCTCTTGAATAGTTTTGGCATCTCACTTTATCCATTGAGGTTCAGAATGATTGGCATCTATAGGAACTCCGAGTTCATATAGTGTTATTGATTCTCCTAGTTCAGTATGATGATTCTTGAACACAACTAATTTATGAGTCTTGGCCGTGGCCCTAAGCACTTTGTTTTCCAGTATTACCACCGGATACATAAATGCCACAGACACATAATTGGGTGAACCTTTTCAGATTGTGACTCAGCTTTGCTAAAGTCCCCAATTAGAGGTGTCCAGGGTTCTTAAGCACACTCTTTTTTTTTTTTGCTTTGGACCTTGACTTTAACCGCTCAGTCTCAAGTTTTTACTTGACACCTACACGCCACAAGCACATGGTTAGGGACAGCTTGGTTTAGCCGCTTAGACCAGGATTTTATTCTTTTTAGGCCCTCCTATCCACTGATGCTCAAAGCCTTGGGATCCTTTTTATTTGCCCTTTCCTTTTGGTTTTAAGGGTTATTGGCTTTTTCTGCTTGCTTTTTTTTTCTCTCTTTTTTTTTTATTTTTTCTCTGCAAGCTTTGTTCTTTGCTGCTTTTTCTTGCTTCAAGAATTATTTTTATGATTTTTCAGATTATCAAATAACATGTTTCCTAGTCATCATTCTTTCAAGAGCCAACATATTTAACATTCTTAAACAACAACTTCAAAAGACATATGCACTGTTCAAGCATTCATTCAGAAAACAAGAAGCATTGTTACCACATCAATATAATTAAACTAAGTTCAAGGATAAATTCGAAACTCATGTACTTCTTGTTCTTTTGAATTAAAACATTTTTCATTTAAGAGAGGTGATGGATTCATAGGATGCTGCCCATTTTGGGCGTTCAGCGCCAGAACCATGCTCTGTTCTAGCGTTTGAACGCCAGTCAGATGCTCCTCCAGGGTGTGATTTTTCTTCTGCTGTTTTTGATTCCGTTTTTGATTTTTTTGTTTATTTTGTGACTCCACATGATCATGAACCTATAAAGACATATAACTAAGAAAAATATAGTTAGATAAATAAAAATTGGGTTGCCTCCCAACAAACGCTTCTTTAATGTCAATAGCTTGACAGTGGGCTCTCATGGAGCCTCACAGATGTTCAGAGCATTGTTGAGACTCTCCAACACCAAACTTAGAGTTTGGATATGGGAGTTCAACACCAAACTTAGAGTTTGGTTGTGGTCTCCCAACACCAAACTTAGAGTTTGACTGTGGGGGCTTGGGTTGACTCTGCTTTGAGAGAAGCTTTTCATGCTTCCTCTCCATGGTTGCAGAGGGAGATCCTTGAGTTTTAAACACAAGGGAGTCCTCATTCCATTGAAGGACTAGTTCACCTCTGTCAACATCAATCACAGCTCTTGCTGTGGCCAGGAAAGGTCTTCCTAGGATGATGGATTCATCCTCTTCCTTTCCAGTATCCAGGACTATGAAATCAGCAGGGATGTAAAGGCCTTCAACCTTTACTAACACGTCCTCTACTTGTCCATATGCCTGTTTTCTTGAATTGTCTGCCATCTCTAATGAGATTTTAGCAGCTTGCACCCCATAGATTCCCAGTTTCTCTATTACAGAGAAGGGCATGAGGTTTATTCCTGAACCAAGGTCACACAGAGCCTTAAAGAGCATGGTGCCTATGGTACAAGGTATTATGAACTTTCCAGGATCCTGTCTCTTCTGAGGCAATGTCAGTTGATCCAGATCACTTAGTTCATTGATGAACAAGGGAGGTTCAACTTCCCAAGTATCAATGCCAAATAATTTGGCATTCAGCTTCATGATTGCACCAAGAAACTTGGCAGTTTGCTCTTTTGTAACATCCTCATTCTCTTCAGAAGAGGAATATTCATCAGAGCTCATGAAGGGCATAAGGAGGTTCAATGGAATTTCTATGGTCTCTAGATGAGCCTCAAAGTCCTTTGGTTCCTCAGAGGGAAGCTCCTTATTGGTCACTGGACGTCCCAGGAGGTCTTCCTCCTTGGGATTCATGTCCTCCTCTCCCTCATTGGGTTCGGCCATTTTGCTTATGTCAATGGCCTTGCACTCTCCTTTTTGGATTCTCTTCTGTATTTCTTGGGAGAGTACTGAGAGGGATTTCAGTGATCCTTTTACTCAGCTGGCCCACTTGTGCTTCCAAATTTCTAATGGAAGACCTTGTTTCATTCATGAAACTTACAGTGGCCTTAGATAGATCAGAGACTAAGTTTGCTAAATTAGAAGTATTTCGTTCAGAGTTCTCTGTCTGTTGCTGAGTGGATGATGGAAAAGGTTTATTATTGTTAAACCTGTTTCTTCCACCATTATTAAAGCCTTGTTGAGGCTTTTGATCCTTCCATGAGAAATTTGGATGATTTCTCCATGATGAGTTATAGGTGTTTCCATAAGGTTCACCTAAGTACTTCACCTCTGCTATTGCAGGGTTCTCAGGATCATAAGCTTCTTCTTCAGAAGATGCCTCTTGAGTACTGTTGGATGCAGCTTGCATTCCATTTAGACTCTAAGAAATCATATTGACTTGCTGAGTCAATATTTTGTTCTGAGCCAATATGGCATTCAGAGTATCAATCTCAAGAACTCCCTTCTTCATAGGCGTCCCATTGTTCACAGGATTCCTTTCAGAAGTGTACATGAACTGATTATTTGCAACCATGTCAATGAGTTCTTGAGCTTCTGCAGGCGTTTTCTTTAGGTGAATGGATCCACCTGCAGAAGTGTCCAATGACATCTTGGATAGCTCAAACAGACCATCATAGAATATATCCAAGATGGTCCATTCTGAAAGCATGTCAGAAGGACACTTTTTGGTCAGTCCTTTGTATCTCTCCCAAGCTTCATAGAGGGATTCACCTTCTTTCTGTCTGAAGGTTTGAACATCCACTCTAAGCTTGCTCAGCTTTTGAGGAGGAAAGAACTTGGCTAAAAAAGCCTTGACCAGCTTATCCCAAGAGTTCAGGCTGTCTTTAGGTTGAGAATCCAACCATATTCTAGCTCTGTCTCTTACAGCAAAAGGGAAAAGCATGAGCCTGTAGACTTCAGGATCTACTCCATTAGTCTTAACAGTATCACATATCTGCAAGATTTTAGTTAAGAACTGAAAAGGATCTTCAGATGGAAGTCCATGAAACTTGCAGTTCTGCTGCATCAGAGAAACTAGCTGAGGTTTCAGCTCAAAATTGTTTGCTCCAATGGCAGGAATGGAGATGCTTCTTCCATGTAAATTGGAATTAGGTGTAGTAAAGTCACCAAGCATCCTCCTTGCATTATTATTATTTTCAGTTGCCATCTCTTCTTCTTGTTTGAAAATTCCTAACAGGTGCTTACTGGTTTGTTGTAATTCAGAGTCCTTTCAGGTTCTGGATCTGCTTCAACAAGAATATTCTTGTCTTTGCTCCTGCTCATATGAAAAAGAGGAAATAGAAAATAATAATAATAATAATAATAATAAGGATCCTTTTTACCACAGTATAGAGGTCCCTGTGTGAGTAGAAGAAAAGAAGGAGATGAGAGAGAAAGAGAATTTTCGAAAATGATTTTTGAAAAAGAGTTAGTGATTTTCGAAAATAGTTTTTGAAAAGTCTTAGAAATTTTTCGAAAATTAAAATTAAAAATAATTAGTTAATAAAAAAAAGAATTTTTGAAAAAGGGAGAGATATTTTTTCGAAAATTAGAGAGATAGAGAGTTAGTTAGGTAGTTTTGAAAAAGATAAGAAACAAACAAAAAGTTAGTTAGTTAGTTGAAACAAATTTTGAAAATCAATTTTGAAAAGATAAGGAGTTAGGAAGTTAGAAAAGATATTTTGAAATCATATTTTTGAAAAAGATAAGATAAGAAGATATTTTTGAAAAGATATGATTGAAATTAATTTTTGAAAAAGATTTGATTTTTAAAATCACAATTAATGACTTGATTCACAAGAAATCACAAGATATGATTCTAGAACTTAAAGTTTGAAAATTTCTTAACAAGTAAGTAACAAACTTGAAATTTTTGAATCAAAACATTAATTGGTGATGTTATTTTCGAAAATTATGTGATAAAACTTAAGAAAAAGATTTTTGAAAAACATTTTTATAATTTTCAAAAATAACTAAAAAAAATGAAAAAGATTTGATTTTTGAAAAAAGATTTTGAAAAAGATGAGATTTTTTAATTGAAAATTTGATTTGACTCATGAAAACAACTAGATTTTAAAAATTTTTGAAAAAGTCAAATCTAATTTTCGAAATTTTAAGAGAGAAAAAGGGAAGGATATATTTTTTTTATTTTTGAATTTTTATGATGAGAGAGAAAAACATGAAAATTATGCAATGCATGAAGGTTTTTAGATCAAAACAATGAATGCATGCAAGAATGCTATGAATGTCAAGATGAACACCAAGAACACTATGAATGTCAAGATGAACACCAAGAACATATTTTTGAAAAATTTTTAATGCAAAGAAAACATGCAAGACACCAAACTTAGAATTCTTTAATGCTTAGGCACTAAGAATTCAAGAATGCATATGAAAAACAAGAAAAGACACAAAACATGCAAATGCAAAGATCAAACAAGAAGACTTACCAAGAACAACTTGAAGATCATAAGGAACACTATGAATGCATGAAAATTTTCAAAAAAAATGCAAGATGCACATGCAATTGACACCAAACTTATAACATGACTCAAGACTCAAACAAGAACACAAAAATATTTTTGATTTTTATGATTTTCTAATTTTTTTGTATTTTCTTTTAATTTTTTCGAAAATCATTTTGAAAAAAAGAAAAATAAGGATCCCAAAATTTTTAATATGAATTCCAGGAATCTTATGCTCTTTAGTCTAAAGCTCCAATCAAAGGGTTAGGCATGGCTTAATAGCCAGCCAAGCTTTAGAAGATATTGATAGTTTTTTCTGTATAGAGCAACTAAGTGTGTGAGGATCAACAAGCTCTTGTGATGATAAGTTGAAACCCTTGTCCAAGAGATTGGACATGGCTTACAGCCAAACAGGATTCAACAAAACATCATGAAACACTAGAATTCATTCTTTAAAAATTCTGAAGAAAAATATATTTTTGAAAACATTTTTATTTTAAAATTTTTTTTTCGAAAACAAAGGAGAAAATTTTGAAAGATTTTTGAAAAATTTTTGAAAACAAAACAAAAAGAAAATTACCTAATCTGAGCAACATGATGAACCGTCAGTTGTCCAAACTCGAACAATCCCCGGCAACGGCGCCAAAAACTTGGTACGCGGAATCGTGATTACACTTTAATTATGTAAAATTCATCGCTCTTTCTTTCCTTGGTAATGGCGCCAAAAACATGATGCCAAGACCATGGTTCACAACTCCGTGTAACTAACCAGCAAGTGCACTGGGTCATCCAAGTAATACCTTACGTGAGTAAGGGTCGAATCCCACGGAGATTGTCGGTATGAAGCAAGCTATGGTCACCTTGCAAATCTCAGTTAAGCAGATATAAATTGATAATGGTGTTTTCGAATAATAAATAATAGAATAGGGATAGAGGTACTTATGTAAATCATTGGTAGGAATTTCAGATAAGCGAATGGAGATGCTTTTCGTTCCTCTGAACCTCTGCTTTCCTCCTATCTTCATCCAATCAGTCTTACTCCTTTCCATGGTTGGCTTTATGCAAGGGCATCACCGTTGTCAGTGGCTACATCCCCTCCTCTCAGTGAAAAATATGCTCACATGCTCTGTCACAGCACGGCTAATCATCTGTCGGTTCTCGATCATGCTGGAATAGGATTCACCCTCCTTTTGCGTTTGTCACTAACGCCCAGCACTCGCGAGTTTGAAGCTCGTCACAGTCATTCAATCATTGAATCCTACTCGGAATACCACAGACAAGGTTTAGACTTTCCGGATTCTCTTGAATGCCGCCATCATTCTAGCTTACACCACGAAGATTCTGGTTAGGAGATCTAAGAGATACTCATTCAGTCTAAGGTAGAACGGAAGTGGTTGTCAGGCACGCGTTCATAGGGAATGATGATGATTGTCACGTTCATCACATTCAGATTGAAGTACGAATGAATATCTTAGAAGCGAAACAAGATGAATTGAATAGAAAACAGTAGTACTTTGCATTAATCTTTGAGGAACAGCAGAGCTCCACACCTTAATCTATGGAGTGTAGAAACTCTACCGTTAAAAATACATAAGTGAAAGTCCAGGCATGGCCGAGAGGCCAGCCCTCAAACATGATCTAAGATAGCATACAACTGATCAAAGATTGTCAAAAAGACTTGTAAAAGGTCCTATTTATAATAAACTAGCTACTAGGGTTTACATGAGTAAGTAATTGATGTATAAATCCACTTCCGGGGCCCACTTGGTGTGTGCTTAGGCTGAGCATGAATGTTACACGTGCAGAGGTCCTTCTTGGAGTTGAACGCCAGCTTTTGTGCCAGTTTGGGCGTTCAACTCTGGTTTTGGCTCCTTTTCTGGCGCTGGACGCCAGATTTGGGCAGAAAGCTGGCGTTGAAAGCCAGTTTACATCATCTATTATTGGCCAAAGTATGGACTATTATATATTGCTTAAAAGCCTTGGATGTCTACTTTGCAACGCAATTGGAAGCGCGCCATTTCGAGTTCTGTAGCTCCAGAAAATCCACTTTAAGTGCAGGGAGGTCAGAATCCAACAGCATCAGCAGTCCTTCTTCAACCTCTGAATCTGATTTTTGCTCAAGTCCCTCAATTTCAGCCAGAAAATACCTGAAATCACAGAAAAATACACAATCTCATAGTAAAGTCCAGAAATGTGAATTTAACATAAAAACTAATGAAAACATCCCTAAAAGTAACTAGATCCTACTAAAAACATACTAAAAACAATGTCAAAAAGCGTATAAATTATCCGCTCATCAGTCACGACAGTTCTAAGGCTCATATAATATATATATATATATATATATATATATAGAGAGAGAGAGAGAGAGAGAGAGAGAAAGAAAGAAAGAAATAGTAATACTAGAAGCCCGATGAAGGAATAAAAGCTCAAATTGCATAAAGCAGAACTACGAAATGCGAAGCGTTCAAACATGATAACTAAACACATAGGTACGAACAGAACGAGACATAATATATGTAAAACTGGTATGCAAAATCGTGATCTTCAACAATGGCGCCAATGGCTTGGTGCTCTCAAACGTGAATCACACTTTGTCACAATTCCGCACAACTAACCAGCAAGTGTACTGGGTCGTCCAAGTAATAAACCTTACGTGAGTAAGGGTCGATCCCACGGAGATCGTCGGCTTGAAGCAAGCTATGGTCACCTTGTAAATCTCAGTCAGGCGGATTCAGATAGTTATGGAGATTTTATAATTAAAACATAATTGAAATACAAACTAGGATAGAGATACTTATGTAATTCATTGGTGAGAATTTCAAATAAGCGTATAGAGATGCCTTTCGTTCTTCTGAACCTCTACTTTCCTGCTGTCTTCATCCAATAATTCCTACTCCTTTCCATGGAAAGCTTTATGTAGGGCATCACTGTTGTCAATGGCTACATCCCATCCTCTCTGTGAAAATGGTCCAATGCGCTGTCACTGCATGGCTAATCATCTGTCGGTTCTCGATCATACTGGAATAGGATTTACTATCCTTTTGCGTCTGTCACTACGCCCAGCACTCGTGAGTTTGAAGCTCGTCACAGCCATCCCTTCCCAGATCCTACTCGGAATACCACAGACAAGGTTTAAACTTTCCAGATCTCAAGAATGGCCGTCCATGGGTTCTAACTTATACCACGAAGATTCTAATATCTCAGACTCGGTCCTCTGTATTAGATATCTAAGAGTTACTTATTCTAGCTTGTTTGCATGTAGAACGGAAGTGTTTGTCAGGCACGCGTTCATAGGTGAGAATGATGATGAGCGTCACATAATCATCACATTCAACATGTTCTTGGGTGCGAATGGATATCTTAGAGAAGGAATAAACTTGAATTGAATAGAAAAACAGTAGTACTTTGTATTAATTCATGAGGAACACCAGAGCTCCACACCTTAATCTATGGAGTGTAGAAACTCTACCGTTGAAAATACATAAGTGATAAGGTTCAGGTATGGCCGAGAGGCCAGCCCCCAAATGTGATCTAAAGATGAAACTAAAGATGTAAATACAATACTAAAAAGTCCTATTTATACTAAACTAGTTACTAGGATTTACATAAATGAGTAAATGATGCAGAAATCCACTTCTAGGGCCCACATGATGTGTGCTTGGGCTGAGCATTGAGCTTTACACGTGTAGAGGCTTCTCTTGGAGTTGGACGCTAGTTTGTAACCTGTTTCTGGCGTTTAACTCCACTTTGCAACCTGTTTTTGGCGTTTAACTCTAGAATGCAGCATAGAACTGGCGTTCAACGCCAGTTTGCGTCGTCTAAACTTGGGCAAAGTATGGACTATTATATATTGATGGAAAGCCCTGGATGTTTACTTTCAAACACAATTGAGAGCGCACCATTTGGAGTTCTATAGCTCCAGAAAATCCACTTTGGGTGCAGGGAGGTCAGAATCCAACAGCATCTGCAGTCCTTCTTCAACCTCTGAATCTGATATTTGCTCAAGTCCCTCAATTTCAGCCAGAAAATACCTGAAATCATAGAAAAACACACAAACTCATAGTAAAGTCCAGAAATGTGAATTTTAATTAAAAACTAATAAAAATATACTAAAAACTAACTAAATCATACTGAAAACTATGTAAAAATAATGCCAAAAAGCGTATAAATTATCCGCTCATCACAACACCAAACTTAAATTGTTGCTTGTCCCCAAGCAAATGAAAATCAAATAGGATAAAAAGAAGAGAATATACTATAAATTCCAAAATATCAATGAAACTTAGCTCCAATTAGATGAGCGGGACTTGTAGCTTTTTGATTCTTGAATAGTTTTGGCATCTCGCTTTATCCATTGAGGTTCAGAATGATTGGCATCTATAGGAACTCAGAGTTCAGATAGTGTTATTGATTCTCCTAGTTCAGTATGTTGATTCTTGAACACAGCTACTTTATGATTCTTGGCCGTGGCCCTAAGCACTTTGTTTTCCAGTATTACCACCGGATACATAAATGCCACAGACACATAACTGGGTGAACCTTTTCAGATTGTGACTCAGCTTTACTAAAGTCCCCAATTAGAGGTGTCCAGGGTTCTTAAGCACACTCTTTTTTTTTTTTTTTGCTTTGGACCTTGACTTTAACCGCTCAGTCTCAAGTTTTCACTTGACACCTTCACGCCACAAGCACATGGTTAGGGACAGCTTGGTTTAGTCGCTTAGGCCAGGATTTTATTCCTTTAGGCCCTCCTATCCACTGATGCTCAAAGCCTTGGATCTTTTTTATTTACCCTTGCCTTTTGGTTTTAAGGGCTATTGGCTTTTTTCTGCTTGCTTTTTCTTTTTCTATATTTTTTTCGCCATTTTTTTTCTCTCTTTTTTTTCTGCAAGCTTTTGTATTCACTGCTTTTTCTTGCTTCAAGAATCATTTTTATGATTTTTCAGATTATCAGATAACATTTCTCCTTTTCATCATTCTTTCAAGAGCCAACATATTTAACATTCATAAACAACAACTTCAAAAGACATATGCACTGTTCAAGCATACATTCAGAAATAAAAAAGTATTGCCACCACATCAAAATAATTAAACTAGTTTCAAGGATGAATTCGAAACCATGTACTTCTTGTTCTTTTGTTTTTAGAACAGTTTTTATTTAAGAGAGGTGATGGATTTATATTCATAACTTTAAGGCATAGACACTTAGACACTAATGATCATATAGTAAAGACACAAACATAATTAAACATGAAGCATGGGAACCGAAAACAGAAAATAAATAGACAAGGAGATTAAGGAATGAGTCCACCTTAGTGAGGGTGGCGTCTTCCTCTTCTTGAAGAACCAATGGTGCTTGTAAGCTCCTCTATGTCTCTTCCTTGTCTTTGTTGCTCCTCCCTCATAGCTCTTTGATCTTCTCTAATTTCACGGAGGATAATAGAATGCTCTTGGTGCTCCACACTTAGTTGTCCCATATTGGAACTTAATTCTCCTAGGGAGGTGTTGATTTGCTCCCAATAGTTTTGTGGAGGAAAGTGCATCCCCTGAGGCATCTCAGGGATTTCATGGTGAGGAATTTCCTCATACTCTTGTTGAGGTCCATGATCTCTTGTTTGCTCCATCTTTTTCTTAGTGATGGGCTTGTCCTCTTCAATGAGGATGTCTCCCTCTATGTCAATTCCAGCCGAATTGCAGAGGTGGCATATGAGGTGAGGAAAGACTAATCTTGCCCAAGTGGAGGACTTGTCAGCCACCTTGTAAAGTTCTTGAGGTATAATCTCATGAACTTCTACTTCCTCTCCAATCATGATACTATGGATCATGATGGCCCGGTCTATAGTAACTTCAGACCGGTTACTAGTAGGAATGATTGAGCGTTGAATGAACTCTAGCTATCCCCTAGCTACTGGTTTGAGGTCATGCCTTCTTAATTGAACTGGCTTGCCTCTTGAGTCAATTTTCCATTGAGCTCCTTCCTCACATATGTCTATGAGGACTTGGTCCAACCTTTGATCAAAGTTGACCCTTCTTGTGTAGGGGCGTGCGTTCTCTTCCATCATTGGCAAGTTGAACGCCAGCCTTACATTTTCCGGACTGAAATCTAAGTATTTCCCCCGAACCATGGTAAGCCAATGCTTTGGATTTGGGTTCACACTTTGATCATGGTTCCTAGTGATCCATGCGTTTGCATAAAACTCTTGAACTATTAGGATCCCAACTTGTTGAATGGGGTTGGTGAGAACTTCCCAACCTCTTCTTTGGATCTCAAGTCGGATCTCCGGATACTCATTCTTTTTGAGCTTGAAAGGAACCTCAGGGATCACTTTCTTCTTGGCCACAACTTCATAAAAGTGGTCTTGATGGACCTTTGAGATGAATCTCTCCATCTCCTATGGCTCAGAGGTAGAAGTAATTGCCTTCCCTTTCCTCTTTCTTAAGGTTTCTCTGGCCTTAGGTGCCATTGATGGTTATGGAAAACAAAAAGCAATACTTTTTACCATACCAAACTTAAAATATTTGCTCGTCTCCGAGTAAAAGAAGAAAGAAAGAAGAAGGAGAAGAAGAGAAATGGAGGAGAGGGAGAGAGAGGTTGTTTCGGCCAAGGGGGAGAAGAGAGGTTTGTGTTGTGTGAAAATGAAGAAAGAATGAGGGGTTTATATAGGAATGGGGGGAGGGTTAGGGTTCAGCCATTAGGGTTGGGTTTGGGAGGGAAAATAGTTTTAAAATTTGAAGGTAGGTGGGGTTTTTGGGGAAGAGAGGATGGATGTGAGTGGTGAAGAGGTGATGGAGAAGAGTGATTGAGTTGATTGGTGAAGGGTATTTGGGAAAGAGAGTTATGAAAAGGTGTGAGGAGGAGAGAGAAGAAGATGTGGGGATCCTGTGGGGTCCACAGGTCCTTAAGGGAACCTGTGGGGTCCACAGATCAAGTGGGGTCAAAGACTTAACATCCCTGCTCCAATTAGGCGTGTAAAACGCCCTTGCTGTGCAATCCTGGCGTTTAACGCCAGACTGCTGCCTGTTTCTGGCATTAAACGCACAAATCCAGCTTGTTTCTGGCGTTTAACACCAGGTAGATGCTTGGTTCTGGCGTTAAATGCCAGGTTGGTGCTTGTTTCTGGCGTTAAAAGCCAGACAGATGCTTGTTTCTGGCGTTTAATGCCAGCATGCCTCTCCTCCAGGGTGTGCTATTTTTAATGCTGTTTTTCATTCTGTTTTTTTATTTTTTTTCAGTAGTTTTTGTGACTCCACATGATCATCAACCTAATAAAACACGAAATAACAAAGAGAAATTGAAATAGATATAATTAAATAACATTGGGTTGCCTCCCAACAAGCCCTTCTTTAATGTCAATAGCTTGACAGTGAGCTCTCATGGAGCCTCACAGATAATCAGAGCAAGGTTGGAACCTCCCAACACCAAACTTAGAGTTTGAATGTAGGGGTTCAACACCAAACTTAGAGTTTGGTTGTGGCCTCCCAACACCAAACTTAGAGTTTGACTGTGGGGGCTTTGGTTGACTCTGCAGTGAGAGAAGCTTTTCATGCTTCCTCTCCATGGTTACAGAAGGAGATCCTTGAGTTTTAAACACAAGGTTGTCCTCATTCAGTTGAAGGACCAACTCTCCTCTTTCCACATCAATCACAGCTCTTGCTGTGGCTAGGAAGGGTCTTCCAAGGATGATGGATTCATCCTCATCCTTCCCAGTGTTTAGGATTATAAAATCAGCAGGGATGTAAAGGCCTTCAACCTTTACTAAAACGTCCTCTACTAGTCCATAAGCCTGTTTTCTTGAGTTGTCTGCCATCTCTAATGAGATTCTGGTAGCTTTCACCTCAAAGATTTCCAGTTTCTCCATTACAGAGAATGGCATGAGGTTTATCCCTGACCCAAGGTCACATAGAGCCTTCTTAAAGGTCATGGTGCCTATGGTACAAGGTATTAAGAACTTTTCAGGATCCTGTTTCTTTTGAGGCAATGTCAGTTGATCCAGATCACTCATTTCATTGATGAGCAAGGGAGGTTCATCTTCCCAAGTCTCATTACCAAATAATTTGGCATTCAGCTTCATGATTGCACCAAGGTACTTGGCAACTTGCTCTTCAGTAACATCCTTATTCTCTTCAAAAGAAGAATACTCATCAGAGCTCATGAAGGGTAGAAGCAGGTTCAATGGAATCTCTATGGTCTCTAATTGAGCCTCAGATTCCTTTGGTTCCTCAAAGGGAAACTCCTTATTGGTCACTGGACGTCCCAGGAGGTCTTCCTCACTAGGATTCACGTCCTCCTCCTCCCTTGTAGGTTCGGCCATGATGGTTAAATTAATGGCCTTGCACTCTCTCTTTGGATTTTCTTCTGTATTGCTTGGAAGAGTACTAGGAGGAGTTTTAGTGACTCTTTTACTCAGCTGGCCCACTTGTGCCTCCAAATTCCTAATGGAGGACCGTGTTTCATTCATGAAACTTACAGTGGCATTAGATAGATCAGAGACTATATTTGCTAAGCTAGATAGATTCTGCTCAGAACTCTCTGTCTGTTGCTGAGTGGATGATGGAAAAGGCTTGCTATTGCTAAACCTATTTCTTCCACCATTATTAAAGCCTTGTTGAGGCTTTTGTTGATCCTTCCATAAGAAATTTGGATGATTTCTCCATGAGGGATTATAGGTGTTTTCATAGGGTTCACCCATGTAATTCACCTCTGCTATTGCAGGGTTCTCAGGATCATAAGCTTCTCCTTCAGAAGATGCCTCTATAGTAATGTTGGATGATTCCTTCAATCCATTCAGACTCTGAGAGATCATATTGACTTGCTGAGTCAATATTTTGTTCTGAGCCAATATGGCATTCAGAGTATCAATTTCAAGAACTCCCTTCCTCTGAGGCGTCCCATTACTCACAGGATTTCTTTCAGAAGTGTACATGAACTGGTTATTTGCAACCATGTCAATGAGTTCTTGAGCTTCTGCAGGCGTTTTCTTTAGATGAATGGATCCACCTGCAGAATGGTCCAATGACATTTTAGATAATTCAGACAGACCATCATAGAATATATCCAAGATGGTCCATTCTGAAAGCATGTCAGAAGGAAACTTTTTGGTCAGTTCCTTGTATCTCTCCCAAGCTTCATAGAGGGATTCACCTTCCTTTTATCTGAAGGTTTGAACATCCACTCTAAGCTTACTAAGCCTTTAAGGAGGAAAGAACTTGGCTAAGAAAGCCGTGACCAGCTTATCCCAAGAGTTCAGGCTGTCTTTAGATTGAGAGTCCAACCATATTCTAGCTCTGTCTCTTACAGCAAATGGGAAAAGCATAAGCATGTAGACCTCGAGATCAACCCCATTGGTCTTAACAGTATCACAGATCTGCAAGAATTCAGTTAAGAACTGAAAAGGATCTTCAGATGGAAGTCCATGAAACTTGCAGTTCTGTTACATCAGAGAAACTAATTGAGGTTTAAGCTCAAAATTGTTTGCTCCAATGGCAGGGATTGAGATTCTTCTTCCATGTAAATTGGAATTTGGTGCAGTAAAGTCACCAAGCATCTTCCTTGCATTGTTATTATTTTCGGCCATGTCTCCTTCCTTTTCGAAAATTTCTGTCAGATTTTCTCCAGAGAGTTGAGCTTTAGCTTCCCTTAGCTTCCTCTTCATAGTCCTTTCAGGTTTAGGATCGGCTTCAACAAGAATATTCTTATCCTTGTTCCTGCTCATATGAAAAAGAAGAGAACACAAAAGAAAATATGGAATCCTCTATGTCACAGTATAGAGATTCCTTATGCAAGTATAAGAAGAGAAGAATGTAAGAAGGAGAAGAGAAAAAATTCGAAAATTTAAATAAAATAAAATAAAAATATTTTAAAATTAAGGTTAAAATTCGAAAATTAAAATTGAAATCAAATTAAATTGAAATAAAAACAATTAGTTAATTAAAAAGGAAATTTGAGAAAGAGGGAAGGGATTTTCGAAAATTAGAGAGGGAGTTAGTTAGGTAGTTTTGAAAAAGATAAGAATCAAATAAAAAGTAAAGTAGTTAATTGAAAAAGATTTAAAAATCAAATTTGAAAAGATAAAAAGTTAGAAAAGATTTTGAAATTAAATTTTGAAAAAGATGTGATTGAAATTTAATTTGAAAAAGATTTGAAAAAGAATTTTAAAAAGATTTAATTTTGAAAATTAAAGTTGATTACTTGACTAACAAGAAACAAAAAGATTTGATTTTGGAATTTAAAGATTGAACCTTTCTTATTAGGTAAGTAACAAACTTAATATTTCGGAATCAATCACATTAATTGTTAGCATTGAATTCGAAAATATGGAATAAAAATAAGAAAAAAAATTTAAAAATTAATTTGAAATTTTCGAAAATATGAAAGAAAAATTGAAAAAGATTTGAAAAAGATAGAATTTTTTTAAATTGAAAATTTGATTTGACTCATAAGAAACAACTAAATTTTAAAAAGTTTTGAAAAAGTCAACTCAAATTTTCAAAAATTTATGAGTGAAAAAGGGAAAGATATTTTTTTAATTTTTGAATTTTAATAAAGAAAGAGAAAAACATCAAAAAGACTCAATGCATGAAAATTTTGGATCAAAACACATGATGCATGCAAGAATACTTTGAATATCAAGATGAACACCAAGAACACTTTGAATGTCAAGATGAACATCAAGACTTATTTTTGAAAAATTTTCAAGAAAAGAAAATATGCAAGACACCAAACTTAAAAATTTTTATTCTTTAGACATTAATAATTCAAGAATGCATATGAAAAACAAGGAAAGACACAAAACAAAAAAATATGAAGATTAAACAAGAAGACTGGCTAAGAACGACTTGAAGATCATGAAGAATGCAATGCATGAAATTTTCGAAAATAATTTTTTTAGAAAATTAAAAAGATGCAATTGATACCAAACTTAAAACTTGACTCTAGACTCAAACAAGAAACACAAAAATATTTTTAATTTTATGATTTTATAAATTCTTTTTTTTTTATTTTTTGAAAACTAATTGGGAAAAACGAAAAAGAGGAAAATAATTTTTTTGTATTTTTTGAAAATAGGAAATAAAAAGCTTAAAATTAAAATAAAATTACCTAATCTGAGCAACAAGATGAACCGTCAGTTGTCCAAACTCGAACAATCCCCAGCAACGGCGCAAAAAACTTGGTATGCGAAATCGTGATCTTCAACAATGGCGCCAATGGCTTGGTGCTCTCAAACGTGAATCATACTTTGTCACAATTCCGCACAACTAACCAGCAAGTGCACTGGGTCGTCTAAGTAATAAACCTTACGTGAGTAAGGGTCGATCCCACGGAGATCGTCGGCTTGAAGCAAGCTATGGTCACCTTGTAAATCTCAGTCAGGCGGATTCAGATAGTTATGGAGATTTGATAATTAAAACATAATTGAAATATAAAGTAGGATAGAGATACTTATGTAATTCATTGGTGAGAATTTCAGATAAGCGTATAGAGATGCCTTTCGTTCTTCTGAACCTCTGCTTTCCTGCTGTCTTCATCCAATCATTCCTACTCCTTTCTATGGCAAGCTTTATGTAGGGCATCACCGTTGTCAATGGCTACATCCCATCCTCTCTGTGAAAATGGTCCAATGCGCTGTTACTGCATGGCTAATCATCTGTCGGTTCTCGATCATACTGGAAGAGGATTTACTATCCTTTTGCGTCTGTCACTACGCCCAGCACTCGCGAGTTTGAAGCTCGTCACAGCCATCCCTTCCCAGATCCTACTCGGAATACCAAAGACAAGGTTTAGACTTTCCAGATCTCAAGAATGGCCATCCATGGGTTCTAACTTATACCACGAAGATTCTAATACCTCGGACTCGGTCCTCTGTATTAGATATCTAAGAGATACTCATTCTAGCTTGTTTGCATGTAGAACGGAAGTGTTTGTCAGGCACGTGTTCATAGGTGAGAATGATGATGAGCGTCACATAATCATCACATTCAGCATGTTCTTGGGTGCGAATGGATATCTTAGAGAAGGAATAAGCTTGAATTGAATAGAAAAACAGTAGTACTTTATATTATTTCATGAGGAACAGCAGAGCTCCACACCTTAATCTATGGAGTGTAGAAACTCTACCGTTGAAAATACATAAGTGATAAGGTTCAAGCATGGCCGAAAGGCCAGCCCCCAAACGTGATCAAAAGATGAAACTAAAGATGTAAATACAATAGTAAAAAGTCTTATTTATACTAAACTAGTTACTAGGATTTACATAAATGAGTAAATGATGCAGAAATCCACTTCTGGGGCCCACTTGATGTGTGCTTGGGCTGAACATTGAGCTTTACACATGTAGAGGCTTCTCTTAGAGTTGAACGCCAGTTTGTAACCTGTTTCTGGCGTTTAACTCCACTTTGCAACCTGTTTCTGGCGTTTAACTCTAGAATGCAGCATGGAACTGGCATTCAACGCCAGTTTGCGTCATCTAAACTTGGGAAAAGTATGGACTATTAGATATTGCTGGAAAGCTCTGGATGTCTACTTTCCAACACAATTGAGAGCGCGCCATTTGGAGTTCTGTAGCTCCAGAAAATCCACTTTGAGTGCAGGGAGGTCAGAATCCAACAGCATCTGCCGTCCTTCTTCAACCTCTGAATCTGATTTTTGCTCAAGTCCCTCAATTTCGGCCAGAAAATACCTGAAATCACAGAAAAATACACAAACTCATAGTAAAGTCTAGAAATGTGAATTTTAATTAAAAACTAATAAAAATATACTAAAAACTAACTAAATCATACTGAAAACTATGTAAAAACAATGCCAAAAAGCGTATAAATTATCCGCTCATCAAAAACCTTGTAGATAGCTCCAGGATACGCAAGGTAATAATTAAAATAAACAAGATGTATATATATAAGTATGATATACCAAAGAGAGGACTAGTCACGGCCTGCGGAGTTTAGGCCGACTAGTCAAACTAAATACAACAGATTTTGAAGTTTTAAAAGAACAACAACCTATCTCTCAAAGATTTTTAGAAATAAAGCCTCTAAGGCAACAAAGTTAAATATACAAAAGGTGAGAGAATAACTACAACAAAAGTAAAGAGAAACAAAACATAAGGAAGATCATACTCCACTCTGTCACCATATCCACAAACTCACCGTGGTGGGTTGCGACTTGCATCTGAAAAACAACAACAACATATGGTATGAGAACCGGAGGTTCTCAGTATTGTAACAGTACCCAATATATAAGATGTAAGGTTTCAGGACGCCGAAGGCAATCCTAGAACTTCACACCAAATAGATATTCAAGCTTAACAAAAATAATAACTTAAACCATAAACCATAAACAGGGTTATCTAAACTTAGGGGATTTCTAACTAAAACTAGACACCGCTGTCCCATAGCCTTCACCAGCCTACCCTCCGTGCAATCCCATCGCCACCACCTCCCGATCTTCCTTAACACCAAACAAACACAGATAATTCAAGCAAGTAAAACATAAATAATATACATGATGAATGCTTATCCTATTGGCTCGTGATATCACTTGTCGGTCCATAAATGTCAACCCGACACATCCTTTCGGATGTCGCCTTTCTGCCACGTCCAAGGATATAGCGCCTGGCACCCTTTTGTTCCATGGATATAGTGACCCGCACACTATCGTTCTAAGGATATAGTGTCTGGCACACTTGTATGCTCCGAGGATATAGTGCCTGGCACACTCTTGTGGTAGAAAAGAAAAACAACAACAACAATAATAGTTTCATCATAAATCATTCTGAGGATATAGTGCCTGGCACACCCTCAACATCCAACAAGTTCAACATTCTCAACTCGTCATCAGTTTCCATTCCCTCAATTTTATCATTAACTATCATCCCCTCTCAAGCCCTCTAAATCACCACTAGTATAGTATCTTGCCCGCTCACCCACAACTACAGAAACCTAAGCCTCCGTCTTCTAACTCATACAGAAATTACCAATTTAGCTCACTAACCTATCTCTATTAGTCTTAAGGTCTAATTACTAATTAGCAATCTTAAACAGTAGATAAAGAAGTTTGGAAAGCTAGAGAACCCTTAAAAAATGAAGAAAAATAATTTTTCAGCAAAACATGGTGTATGCGTACGCATGCATACAATTTGGCCCATTTCGCGTACGCATACACATGTATGCGTACGCATAGGTGCCAAACAGAATGGCATGTATGCGTATGGGGGGTATGCGTATGCATGCACTCCCAGACTTAGAAAATTTTGTAAAGTTGCAGAAATCAGTTTTAAACCCCAAACTTTAAACGTTTATAATTTCCTCTACAAAAATCCATTTTCATCAAACTTTATATCAATTTAAAGATCTTTGAATGAAATTTAATTTAAGACAAATTTCAACCAATTTCGAAAATTGAGGCTCAAGTTATAATCCGTCAAAGTTCACCAAAAACTAATTTTTTACCAAAGGAGACAATTCTCAAATTTTCCAAAACTTCTAAACCCAACCAAATCAAACATACTCAAAATAACCCCAAAATCATTATAAACACTCCCCAAACATTTATCAATCACCTAACTATCAAAACCTCTCAATACTCCCCTCCTTTAACTTCAATTCCTCCTAAATTCACACCAAAATTCTTCAATCATCCATTCTTAATAAGAACCACAATAACCAATAATCCATATCATCATCAACAATCATCTTTAACATTAACACCCAACATTATAACTCATCAAGGCATCATACTCATCAATAATCATCATCTACCAACATATATATACTTATCATCAAATTCAAACTCATACAACCTCCATCTAAACCACAATCAAACATAGCATTTATGTACAATTAATCATACAACCACATTATTCAAACCTATCTTAAAGGCCACTAGCCTAAATTTCATGAAACATTATATAATACATAAAGAAAACTGAAACCATACCTTGGCCGATTATCCTCCACGCACAAAACCACTTTACCACAAGCTTTCAAGCCTCCACTCAACACCAAACAACACCAAGAGCACTCTATATCATGAAAAACAACAAGAATCAAAGCTAGGGTTTATGACATTCAACTAAACACAAGGATTTAGTAATATCATACCTTGTCTAATAATTTTTGGAATAAAATCCACTACTCACCCAAGCTAGATTACACCTAAACAACAAGAACACAAAGAAACTCAATAATCCAAAGAGCCATTTTTGAAGTGACGTAGGGTAGAGAAATTGGAAATGAAAGAGTGAATTTCTTACCTTTTTTTAGATAAAAACAAAGAGCTTGACAAGAGCTTCGCGTGGCGACAAACGGCTCATCAATCGGAGCTCCGTAGCTCAAGATATGGCCAAAAGAAGGAGGAGATGAATAGTAAAATCTCATTTTGTCTTCCTCTCTTCATTTCAGCGCCCCTCTCTTGTTTTAGGGCTAGAAATGAGCTGAAATTCTCATTAGTTGTCTTTATATATATTGGGCTTGGGCCCAACTTGGGTCCGATCCAACCCATTAGCGTTTTAGGTCCGTTTGGCCCACTTTAGACTAAAACCTTTATGATTAGTGTCCGGTTTTTTATTCTAAATTATTTTTTCCTTTCAAAATAATAAATTCATTTTTTCAAAATCTTATTTTCCTAAATACACGGTACCAGATGGACTAGAGCTAGTATTGCTGGCTTAAGCACCGGTACGCATTTTTATAAAAATTTTCTACAAAAGATACATTTTCCAACTTAGAAAAATTCATTGAAATCAAATATCACCTTTTTATTTTCAAAATATCATTTCTATATTTTTAAACCTATTTTGAGCGATTAAATTATTATTTTATTAAAGCAGTTAAGCCGGTTCTTACAGTGATTGGTAGTGTTAGATGATGGATGAAGGAGGGAAAGAAAAGAAGAGAAGAGAGAAAAAGGAAAGAAACGAAAAGAGGAGAAGAAAAGAAGGTGGGTGAAACAGGATAGTGAGTCACGCGTACGCGTCATGTCACGCGTACGTGTGAATGGTAGCAATGGGGTGCAACGCGTACGCATCGAGGTTGCGCACGCGTGATAGTGCAGAGAGACAGATGACGTGTACTCGTAGGTCACGCATACGCGTGGGTCAAAATTGTGCTAGAGGCATAATTTCAGCACACTACGCGCGCAACTCTCTGATTTTACTGTACCTGAAAAATTTGGGGGTCATGTGTACACGTGGGTGAGGCGTACGCGTGAGGGATTGGAAACTTGGGTGTCACGCGTATGCATGGGTGGCGCGTACGCGTGGGTGACGCGTACGCGTGGCTGAGTGCTCTGTTTTTTAAAATTTTCCAATTTCTAGCACCAAACCAAGCATTCCAAACCTCCAAATAGCTACTAAAACACCATAAAACCTTATTTAACATACTAGACTCCCAAATAAACTCAACTAACCAAGTTAAACATGAAATTAAACTAATTTACCAATATGTACAAAAGAGAAAAATGAAAAGGTGGGGTGTCTCCCACCTAACATTTTTATTTATTGTTCTTAAGTTGGAATTATGGGAAGCTCTCATCAAGGTGACTTATACTTGAATTCATCCTTGAACATTGAAGAACGAAACTCTCGCGTGATCTAGAGTTTTCGCAAGTAAATTCCCGTTGTAAGTATAGCTTCTAGACCGACAAGAATTCCTTTCTTACAAAAGTTTTGGTTGTCACAAGTAACAAACCCCTTTGAAATTGATAACCGAAGTATTTAACCTCGGGTCGTCTTCTCAAGGAATTGCAGGGAGGTGTTCTTATTATTGGTTATGAGTCTTGTAAATTGGGGGTTTTGAAAGTAAGGAATAGGTAATTTAAATGACAAGTAAAATAAATTAACAATAATAAAATCTCTTGGCAAGGTATAAGAACTGGAAGTCCTATCCTAGTTATCCTTATCAATTGTGATGAGAATTGGATTTTTTCTCCCACTTAGTTAACCTTTACTAAATAAAGGAAAGTCAAGTGGACTAATTAGTTTAATCCTCAAGTCCTAGTCAATCCCTATAGGAAGACTAGCTTTAGAGCGATCTAGATCAATTAGTAATATGCCAATTTCAACCACTGCTTTATTTGATAACTCAACCGTTACCAATTACTTAACCAGAGTCAAAAGGGAAGAGAATCTACTCAAATGAAAATAATTTGGATAAATCGAAAGCATTCATAGCATAAATAAAACAATCTTATAACTGAAATACCTCAAATTATATTAAATAGAATATTCAAATCTAACATGGAAAAGTTCATAAATTAAATTGGAAAAATAAATAAAAAAGGAACATTGAACCTGGAACTCAGAAGAAATTGTAAGTTGAAATAATAAGAAATCCTAATTCCTTTAAGAGGAATCCTAATTCTAAATCCTAAGAGAGAGGAGAGAGCCTCTCTCTCTCTAAAACTACATCTAAATTATGAAAAGTGAATTATGAGTGTATTGATGAATGTATGTATTCTCTCACTTTATAGCCTCAAATCTGTGTTTTCTGGGCCGAGAACTAGGTCAGAAACAGCCCAGAATTTGCTGGTTTCGAATTCAAACACGCTGGTTTTTCGCCACTGCAATGTGTCCGCATAGATCACACGTTTGCGTCACTTATCATCAAGAAAACTATGACAAATTATATATCAAATCGAAGCCCCAAATGTTGGCTTTCCAATGCAACTGAAACCGTATCATTTGGACCTCTGTAACTCAAGTTATGACCATTTTAGTGCGAGAGGGTCAGGCTGACAGCTTTGCAGTTCCTTCAATTTCTTGTATTCCTTCCACTTTTGCATGCTTCCTTTCCATCCTCTAAGTCATTCCTGCCCTATAAACTCTGAAATCACTTAACACACATATCACGGCATCTAATAGTAATAAGAGAGGATTAATATTTAGCAAATATAAGGCCAAAGAAGCATGTTTTCAATCTTAGCACAAATTCTGGGAAGGAATTGTAAAACCATGCAAATAGTATGAATAAATGGGTAAAGAGTTGATAAAAACCACTCAATTAAGTACAAGATAAACCGTAAAATAGTGGTTTATCAATCTCCCCACACTTAAACATTAGCATGTCCTCATGCTAAGCTCAAGAGAAGCTATAAAGGAGTGAAGAGGAATGGTAAAATATATGAAATGCAATCCTATCTATATGAATGCAACTAAATGTGAAATGCTTCTACTTACTTGGTTAAAAGTAAACAAATCCTTCAAGACAAAAATAAATCAGATTTCACTAATTCAAATTATACAATAAAAGATAAGTAAACTTGTAAGAAAATAGCTCATGAAAGCAGGGAACATAGAATTAAGCAGTGAACCCTCACTAGTAGTATATATGCACTCTAATCACTCAAGTGTATAGGATAATTCACTCTACTCTTCTCTAATCATGCTTTCTAAACTTTGTTCTTCATCTAACCAATCAACAAGTATTTAATGTACCAATGCAAACATCATGAGGTCTTTTCAGGGTTGTAATGGGGCTAAGGTAAGGGTGAGGATATATGTATGGCCAAGTGAGCTATAATATGAATCTTTAATTAACCTAAGATCTTCACCTATACACACACTCTATGTACTTTTAAAATCATGCCTAGCTACCCAAAATTCTCACTTTTGTATAATTCCCATACTCATGTACCAAAATTTCTTTAATTTTTATCACAAGTGCGTTTTTATTAAACTTAATATTGGGGTAATTTTGTCCCCTTTTTTATTTATTTATTCATTGAATATTTTTGGATTTTTTTTTTTGAAATATAAACACAACATATATCAATGCACATGGTATTTCAGTTTAATTTGGTTTCACATTAGCATGCTCCCAAATTTCTGATTATTCTTATTAATTTAATCCTTTCCTATCAACCCATGTTCCCATGTTTTCCACACTTAGTTGATACATAATCTCTATTTAAGCTAACCAAAGATTCAATTTGGGATTTTTACTTTTGTTTTTCTGCTTAAGGCTAGTGATGTGGTTATAGAACAGAAGGGGATCAAAAAGCTCAAAGTGGCTAACAAAGGTAATTGAAAGGGTAGGCTATTTGGGATAAGTGAGCTAAACAAATAATGGCCTCAATCATATGCAAGTATGTAAATACACTAAATAGTGGACATATAGAATGGAACAAAGCAAAGATTGCAATTATAGAGAAGAAAACACACAAGAATAAAAATTTATGGTTAAATAATGTAACCATATAAATAAGCTCAAAATCTCACAGGTTGTGTGTTCTTAGCTTTTTAAACTATGTTCTAAATACAACTTCAAACAAATTTAACACAAAAATTTTGATTTCAATTAGTGAAATTTTTTCAAAAATAGGGACTTAGAATAAACTCATTACTTTAACCAAGCAGTAGCTAAATGCATAAAATCAAGAAAATATGCAATCAAATATGTAAATGCAATAATGAACTAACTAATAAAGTAAAATAACTAACCCATGGAGATCGGTATCGACCTCCCCGTACTTAAAGATTGCACCGTCCTCAGTGCATGCTAAGATGTGCAAGTGGACAGGTTGCTTCAACTGATGCTTTTCTCCAAGGATTGTGCAGATGGACTTGTCTGTCTCTCCATGTAAACGTCTTCCGATTCCCTTCCGGGTGGCCATCCTGAAAGAAAAAGGGAAGAAAAGTAACCCAGAAATAAAGATAAGAAAATAAATGAAGTATGGGTGGGTTAATGCCAATTGATAAGGGTCTCATTTACATGGAAGCTTCAACATGTACGTGAGAAAACAATAGAAGCACATGGCATACCAATGGTGCAAAATTTGCAACAATGGGGAAGAGAGTGGGGAAGGAGAGATAATATAAATTCATGTCAATGCAAAAGTAATACAGATATAAAAGATTGGCATTGATTTAAATAATATTACCCAATCAGAATAAAATAAGTTACTAAGCATCCAAAATAATTCAAGAGAAGATGCAACAGTTAAATAAGAAAATTTTAACACCAAAGGAAAAATAATTATTTAGAAAAGAAAATAAAAATATACACAAAATTAAGATACAATGAATGAAATATGCAATTAAGTAAAATAAAATGAAAGATAAGAAGAATGAGAAGGGAAAGAAGGGAAGAAGAAGTAAGTAAGAAAGAAGAAAAGATAGAAAAAAAATTAGGATTAGAAAAGAAAAGATAAGATAATTGGCGCTGATCAGGATAAGTTGTGCGGCGCAGGCGACGCGAGCGCGGATAGCGCTTCTATGAAGTGACGCGGACGCGTGAATCACGCGTTCGCGTGGAGTGATTTGTGCCATTAGCGCGAGGGCAGCCTCGCGATCGCGCAACTCTCTGTTTTAAATGCATTTTGCCAAAAATCTGGGTGACGCGGTAGCATGGTTAACGCGATCTCGTGAATGGCCATACTTTGAAAAACGACATGAACGCGTGGGGCACACGTTTGCATGGGGCACGCGTTCACATGGTAGGGCTTGTGCGTCTAGCACCAGTCCAGCCCCATGCCATCACAACTTGCTGCCATGCACCCCTTATTACGCCGATTTTCAGGTCACGCGTTCGCGTGCTTGACGCGGACGCGTGGGAGGCATTTTTTCCACTTGACGCAGACGCGTCAGCGACGCGGTCGCGTGGGGTAATTTGTGCCAAAGGCACGCCTCCAGCCACACTCTCGCGTGACTCTCTGTTCGATTTCTTTTTCTTCCTGACGCACGTATGACGTGGACGCGTCGGCGATACTGTCGCGTCGCGTGCCATTTTTTTTATGCAATATGCAAATGAAGATGTAAACTATAGACACTAGTACTGAGAAGAGTTATTGAGAAAGGAAATAAAGAAATAAAAGAAAGAAACGATCATACCATGGTGGGTTGTCTCCCACCCAGCACTTTGCTTTAACGTCCTTAAGTTGGACGCTCCACTGGCTCAGTCTTCTGCTGTTGGTGGATCCTCCAAGAGGAAGACTTTTAACTCCTTGTTTTTCATCGCCTTCTCACCATGATATAGCTTTAAGTGATGTCCATTAACTTTGATGAATTTAGAGCTGGAAGGATGACATAGGTGGAAAACTCCGTATGGCTCGGCCTTCTCTACTCTATATGGACCTTCCCATCTTGATCTCAACTTGCCTGGCATGAGCCTCAGTCTAGAGTTGTAAAGGAGGACAAAGTCCCCAGGTTAGAACTCTCTCCTCTTGATGTGCTTATCATGCACAGCCTTCGTCTTTTCCTTGTATAGCCTTGAGTTCTCATAAGCTTCTAGGTGAAGGCTTTCTAATTCTTGCAGTTGCAACTTCCTTTCAGCTTCGGCTTTCTCAAATTCCATATTGCACTCCTTCACTGCCCAAAAGGCTTTGTGCTCTACCTCAACTGGGAGGTGATAGGCTTTTTCATAAACTAAGCAGAAGGGACTCATCCCAATGGGTGTCTTGTATGCCGTTCTGTATGCCCATAGTGCATCTTGTAGCCTGGTGCTCCAGTCTCTTCTATGAGGTTTGACTATCTTCTGCAAGATACGCTTTATCTCTCTGTTAGACACTTCGGCTTGCCCATTAGTCTGGGGATGGTAGGCTGTTGCCACTTTATGAATTATCCCATGCTTCTTCAGTAATCTCGTTAGTCCCCTGTTACAAAAATGGGTGCCTTGATCGCTTACGATTGCTCGTGGTGATCCAAAGCGACAAATGATATAGTTTCTAACAAAGGAAACAACAGTGTTAGCATCATCAGTGTGGGTAGGAATTGCTTCCACCCATTTAGAAACATAATCTACAGCTAACAATATATAAAAATGACCATTAGAATTTGGAAATGGACCCATGAAGTCAATACCCCAAACATAAAAAATTTCACAGAAAAGCATAGTCTGTTGAGGCATCTCATCCCTCTTAGATATATTACCAAACATTTGGCATGGGGAACAAGATTTACAAAATTCAGCAGCGTCTTTAAAAAGAGTAGGCCACCAGAATCCACAGTCTAAAATTTTTCTAGCTGTTCTTTGAGGGCCAAAATGTCCACCACTCTCACATGAGTGGCAGGCCTCTAAAATAGACTGGAATTCTGACTGAGGCACACACCGTTTAATTACCTGGTCAGCGCCACATCTCCATAAATATGGGTCATCCCATATATAATATTTGGACTCGCTTTTTAGCTTGTCTCTTTGATGCTTAGTAAAGTTCGGAGGAAAAGTGCGGCTGACTAGATAATTAGCTACAGGAACATACCAAGGGACTACTTCAGATACTGCTTGTAAGTTGTCGAATGGAAAATTATCATTTATAGGAGTGGAGGTATCCTTAATGTGCTCAAGGCGACTCAAGTGGTCTGCCACTAGATTTTGGTTGCCACTCCTATCCTTAATTTCTAAATCAAATTCTTGTAGTAGCAGTATCCAACGTATAAGCCTTGGTTTGGAATCTTTTTTAACTAATAAATACTTTAGAGCTGCGTGGTCTAAATACACTAATACTTTAGCACCAAGTAAATAGGCTCAGAATTTATCCAGAGCAAAAACAATAGCAAGAAGCTCTTTCTCAGTAGTAATGTAATTAGACTGAGCAGCGTCTAAAGTCTTAGATGCATAAGCAATTACAAAAAGGTCCTTACCTTCACGCTGAGCCAGCGCCGCTCCCACTGCATGGTTTGAAGCATCGCACATGATTTCAAATGGCTAGCTCCAGTCTGGTCCTCTCACAATTGGAGCTTGAGTCAGGGCGGTCTTCAGTTTATCAAACGCTTGTTTGCAATCCTCACTGAACTTGAACTCAATATCTTTCTGCAGTAGTCTAGATAAAGGTAGTGCAACCTTACTAAAGTCCTTAATGAATCTCCGGTAAAAACCTGCATGGCCAAGGAATGAACGAACTTTCCTCACAGAGGAGGGGTAAGGTAAACTAGAAATAACATCCACCTTTGTTGGATCTACAGAAATGCCAGTATTAGACACAACATGTCCTAGTACAATCTCTTGTTTTACCATAAAGTGACAATTTTTCAAAATTCAATACAAGGTTTGTACTGACACATCTATCTAATACTCTAGATAAACTATCCAAGCAAAGGCTAAATGAATCACCATAAATGCTAAAATCATCCATAAAAACCTCCATACAATTCTCAATAAGGTTAGAGAAAAGACTCATCATGCACTTTTGGAAAGTAGCTGGTGCATTGCATAAACCAAAGGGTATTCTCTTATAAGCATAAGTTCCAAAAGGACATGTAAAAGTAGTCTTTTCCTGATCTTCAAGTGCTATATGAATTTGAAAATAGCCTGTATAACCATCTAAAAAGTAATAATGGGATTTACCTGACAGACGATCAAACATCTGATCAATGAATGGCAAGGGATAATGATCCTTGCGAGTGGCTTGGTTGAGACGCCTATAGTCAATGCAAACTCTCCATGAATTCTACACTCTAGTTGTCAGAAGCTCTCTATGCTCATTTATTATTGTTATGATTCCAGACTTCTTGGGCACCACCTGTACTAGACTGACCCATTCGCTATCTGAGATGGGGTAAATGATATCTGCTTCAAGTAGCCTGGTCACTTCTTTCTTGAGAACTTCTAAGATGGTGGGATTCAGTCTTCTTTGAGGTTGACGGACAGGCTTTTCTCCCTCTTCTAGGAATATTCTATGCTCACAGACTTGAGGGCTGATGCCCACTATATCCGCTAGGCTCCATCCTATTACTTTCTTGTGTTTCCTCAGCACACTGAGTAGCTGTTCTTCTTGTTGGGAAGTGAGTTCCCTTGCAATGATAACTGGAAACTTCTGCTTGTCCTCAAGGTAAGCATACTTGAGGTGTGGAGGGAGGGGCTTAATTCTAATTTCTGCTCATGGTCAGGCTCTGGATTATCTGGGACTGGTGATAATGGTGAAGTGCTCTCATTGTCCTCCGAGAATGTCCCCACACTTGGACATTGCCCTATGTACTTCTCTTCTAATTCCTCCTGGTGAACTTCAGCCACAGTTTCATCTATGATGTTACACTGGGAGATAGAATGATCATCCAGAGGGTGCTCCATAGCTCCATTTAAATTGAATTTCACTATTCTGCCATCTATTTCAAAAGAATAAGTTCCAGAAAATGCGTCCAGCTTGAACTTTGAAGTCTTCAAGAATGGTCTTCCAAGCAGGATTGATGATGGCCTTCCTGAGTCATTAGGGGGCATTTCCAGGATGTAGAAGTCAATGGAAAATGTGAGCCCCTTAATGCTCACTAATACATCTTCAGCAATTCCAACCACTGTAATAATGCTTTTATCTGCCAACACAAAACGAGCTACCGACCTTTTTAAGGGAGGGAGCCTCAAAGTATCATATATAGACAAAGGCATTATACTAACACACGCTCCTAAATCACACATGCAGTTAGAAAATATCACACCTCCAATAGTACAGTTAACCATACATGGACCTGGATCACTACACTTTTCAGGTATACCTCCCATTAAAGCAGATATAGAACTACTTAAAGGAATAGTTTCTAACTCATTAATTTTGTCTTTATGTATATATAAATCTTTTAAAAACTTTGCGTATTTAGGCACTTGCTGAATAACATCAAAAAGGGGAACAGTTACCTCAACCTTTTTGAATATTTCTACCATTTTGGGATCAAGTTCCATCTGCTTCCTGGGCTTCCTTGCAATTTGTGGAAATGGAATAGGAATGGCACTTTCTGCAGCGTCTGCATCCTTTGGTGCTTCTTTCTGTGGTTGAGCTTCTTCTTCTTCAACCATGTCTTGTATGTCCTCTTCCTTTTCAACATCCTCTACTTCTACTACCTCTTCAGCTGAGGCGTGTTCTGATGGGATTGGCTCCTCTTGATTCCTCTCTTACAGTGTGGTTTCGGACCTTAGGGTGATGGCATTGATGCCACCCTTCAGATTGGGTAAGGGTTGAGAAGGAATTCCACTGGAGCTTGCATGTTGAGTGTTTAAAGTATTTGATGATCCCAGCTGAGAGATGAGAACTTGTATAGCGGATGTTAGACTGTTAATTGAACTTTCCACATTCTTTTGTCCTTGCGCAATGGATTGAAACACCTCGTCACTCGGAGAGGAATTAGATTGAGTGATCTGCGAAACTTGTTATTGGTTGTGCTGTGGTCCTTGGGATTGGCTCAGGTGAGGTACTCTATAAGGCTGGTTCTGGTTCTGTTGCCTGTTGTTGTTATTATTCCACCTCTCATTTCCTTGATTGTCTCTGCCTCCTCTATTATTGTTGTCCCTCCAGCCCCGGTTAGAATTATCTCTCTAACCTTGGTTGGAATTATCCTGCCATCCATGGTTGTAGCTGCCGCCTTGATTGTATCCTTGATTGGGGCGGTCATAGAAGTTATGAGTGGCTGCCACAGTGTTGTCTTCCTGCTGGAGCTACGGACATTCATCAGTATAATGGCTATAATCAGCACAGATTCCTCACACTCTCTATGGGACTAACTGTTAGCTTTTCTGCGCTTGTTGTTGACTCAACTGCATCTGCTTCAGTAAGTTGATCATTTCACATATACTCTGAGTTAGAGCAGTAGTCTCTCTGCTAGAGGATACCTCTGTAACAGTTTTTAACTGGCTTTGTTTCTGCCTGTGATTCTGAGTAGATTCAGCCAAGTCGCTGATCAGTTGTTATGCCTCATCAGTAGTTTTGTACTTTTTCATAGACCCATTGCTAGCACTTTCCAATGTGGTCTTATCTTGAGGTCTCATGCCCTGTGTGACGTAGCCGAGCAACACTATCTTGTCAATCATATGGTGGGGACATGCTTCCAGAAGATTGTTGAAGCGCTCCCAGTATTCATAGAGAGTCTCGGATTCGTCCTGAACAATCATGGAAATGTCTTTCCTCAGTCAGAAACAGTTGCTGCGGGTTGAGTGTAGTACCACTCTCTCGCCTTTCCCTCAAGAGAGAATGGAAAGGCTTTTAACAAAATAGAGGTTTCATCTGCACCATCACGCCTGACAGTAGAACAGGCTGCTTGGAAATTCCTAAGGTGTTTGATAGGCTCTTGAGCAGGTAAGCCATGAAACTTAGGCATCAAGTTGAGTAGTGCAGTCTTTATTTCAAAATCTGTAGCCACCGCTGGGTGGTGCGCTTGAAACGGTTGCATTGTAAAATCAGGGGCTCCAGCTTCCTGGATAGTAACTCTCCTAGGTGCTGCCATGTCACCTGCACGTAAATCAACCGAATCAGTAGAACGGGAGCTTGTTTCTTCCTTACGTGACATTTCAGATTCGCCCTCGGGGAGGACTAACCGATGCCAAGCTTGCCTTATACGTGAAATAGTTCTTTCAATCTCAGGATCAAATACTGGCAAGCTTGGATCAGGAAGTGAACGCGTCATTTAATGAAAGAAACATGCAGCTCATAGTAGCAAAAAAAATAAAATAAAATTCAAATAAATAAATTCCAATCAATAACTTAGCACTCTATTGCAACTCCCCGGCAACGGCGCCATTTTGAAGAATGGAACTCTCGCGTGATCTAGAATTTTCGCAAGTAAATTCCCGTTGTAAGTATAGCTTCTAGACCGATAAGAATTCCTTTCTTACAAAAGTTTTGGTTGTCACAAGTAACAAACCCCTTTGAAATTGATAACCGAAGTATTTAACCTCGGGTCGTCTTCTCAAGGAATTGCAGGGAGGTGTTCTTATTATTGGTTATGAGTCTTGTAAATTGGGGGTTTTGAAAGTAAAGAATAGGTAATTTAAATGACAAGTAAAATAAATTAACAATAATAAAATCTCTTGGCAAGGTATAAGAACTGGAAGTCCTATCCTAGTTATCCTTATCAATTGTGATGAGAATTGGATTTTTTCTCCCACTTAGTTAACCTTTACTAAATAAAGGAAAGTCAAGTAGACTAATTAGTTTAATCCTCAAGTCCTAGTCAATCCCTGTAGGAAGACTAGCTTTAGAGCGATCTAGATCAATTAGTAATATGCCAATTTCAACCACTGCTTTATTTGATAATTCAAGCATCACCAATTACTTAACCAGAGCTGAAAGGGAAGAGAATCTACTCGAATGAAAATAATTTGGATAAATCGAAAGCATTCATAGCATACATAAAACAATCTTATAACTGAAATACCTCAAATTATATTAAATAGAATATTCAAATGTAACATGGAAAAGTTCATAAATTAAATTGGAAAAATAAATAAAAAAGGAACATTGAACCTGGAACTCAGAAAAAATTGTAAGTTGAAATAATAAGAAATCCTAATTCCTTTAAGAGGAATCCTAATCCTAAATCCTAAGAGAGAGGAGAGAGCCTCTCTCTCTCTAAAACTACATCTAAATTATGAAAAGTGAATTATGAGTGTATTGATGAATGGATGCATTCTCCCACTTTATAGCCTCTAATCTGTGTTTTCTGGGCCGAGAACTGGGTCAGAAACAGCCCAGAATTCGCTGGTTTCGAATTCAAACACGCTGGTTTTTTGCCACTGCGATGCGTCTGCGTAGATCACGCATTCGCGTCACTTATCGTCAGGGAAACTATAACAAATTATATATCAAATCGATGTCCCGGATGTTAGCTTTCTAACGCAACTGAAACCGCATCATTTGGATCTCTGTAACTCAAGTTATGACCGTTTTAGTGCGAGAGGGTTGGCTGACAGCTTTGTAGTTCCTTCAATTTCTTGTATTCCTTCCACTTTTGCATGCTTCCTTTCCATCCTCTAAGTCATTCCTATCCTATAAACTCTGAAATCACTTAACACACATATCACGGAATCTAATGGTAATAAGAGAGGATTAATATTTAGCAAATATAAGGCCAAAGAAGTATGTTTTCAATCATAGCACAAATTCTTGGAAGGAATTGTAAAACCATGCAAATAGTATGAATAAGTGGGTAAAGAGTTGATAAAAACCACTCAATTAAGCATAAGATAAACCATAAAATAGTGGTTTATCAAACATCCACCAATGCTTGAATCTCTAATAAACTCCATCATTCCATGTCATTTGCATCAAGCCTTGATGGAGTCCTTCACAAGCTCGGAGCTCCCAAAATTGATCCACATCTTGTAATCCGGGATCCCAAACCTTGTTTTCACACCCGTCTTCAAATTGATCATCATAATTCCCTCCAGGTGATAAGCAAGCTGAATTCTCACTAAGGCACCAAACTATCCTCCTAGACCCATCCATTTGAGCACTAGTCCAACCTTTGCATCCAATCCTTGAAGCTTCAACCATAATGAGTTTAGATTTACACCGCCAACCACTAAACATCCTTCTCTTACGCTTCATTCCACAAAGCACCCTAAGTTGGCCATCCGTTTCAAGAAAACCAAATTCAAGTAGGATAATAAAGCAAAGAGTGACAAGTTTTACTCACTCAAATGAAGGATTATATGGCGGCCTAGGTAGAGAAGTTTTCAACGGTCTTGATAAAGCCCATTTCACTCCCGTCCATCCTCTTCTAAGGGCTTCCACCACTAGGCAAGGTTCTTCAAGCTCTACCTCTTGCCAAACTTCCTCAAGTTCACATTCTTCTTCACCAATTTCTTCTAGCTCTTCCTCATCACTCAAGTCATAAATAGGAGGTTGAGTGAAATCTACCTCAACATCAATTCCAATTTCAATGGGGAAGGATTTATCAAGCTTAAAAGGATCATATGTTGATGCGGAATCATCATAAATAGGGGAACTTGTTGCTTGCCCCACTTCCTCCAATTCTTCAAGCACATCATGCCTTGGAGGTTGTGCATTATCCTCCTCAACATCACCTTTAAACTCCATGGAAGAAGGTTCTTCAATTTGAGATTCCCAAGGGCATTCAATATCTCCTAAGTCTTCAACCACTTCTTCCTCTTCTTCAACAATCTCGGCTTCCTCTTCTTGTTGTACTTTTTGCTTCAACTTCTCTTCTTCACCTTGAAGCTCTAAATTATCCTTCTCATTGTGCTCCTCAATTAATCCTCCACATTTAACAATAAGGGTATCTTGGATAATTGAGCACAATGATGCCAATTGGCTCATCACTTCGGTTAAGCTAGCCACGGCTTCCCCTTGCTTTTGGCAACGAGTTAGAAGTTCTTGTTGTTCTTGTGTTAGGGGTTAGAGAGATTGGTCCAATGAAGGTGGTGGTGGAAGAGAGGGTTCATTATTTGAGGGAAAGGTATTGTAGTTGGAAGGTGGTTCATATTGGTGAAAGTCTTGAGGTGGTGTATATGGAATTGGTGGTTCTTGGGAGTATTGGTGTTGGAATGGTGGTGGCTCTAAGTATGGTTCATATGGTGGTTGGTATGGTGGATATGAGTTAGGGTCATATGGAGGTGAATGGTAGTATGAGGCTTGTGAATATGGTGGATAACAATGTTGAGTAAGGGGTTCATAAGCATATGGTGTTTGTGGTTGATAACCACAAGGAGGTCCACCACACACATTAGATTGGTATGCATCATGGTATGGCTCTTGATCATAGTACATTGGTGGGGGTTGTTGCCATGAAGGTTAATCAAATACTTGAGACTCCTCCCACCTTTGATTATCCCATCCTTGATGCATATCCTCATTGTAGCTTTCATTCCCTACAACATAGTTAGAACCAAACTCATAGCCAAAGTAGTGAGAATTCATAGTGAAAGTTAAAACAAAAACAAAAACTAACAAGAAACAAAGAAAACCAAATCCTAAAACTAGCAAAACTAGCAAACAAACCAAAAATCAAGATATCTACAATATTAACATATATACAATAACCAATAACAAGCACACATTGCAATTCCTCGGCAACAGCACCAAAAACTTGATAGAGTAAAATCGTCGGTTAAGAATTTCTTCTCGGTAAAAGAGAAATAACCTCGTTGCAAGTATAGTTCCAAACCGAAAAATAACACTCAATCAAAGTTTAATTTGTTTGTCACGAGTGCAAACCAATAAAAATACCGAGAGTATTAGATCTCGGGTCGTCTCTCAAAGGAATTGAAGTGAGGTATGCACATTATTGGTTATGGTATCCAAGGGGTGGTTTGCAAATAAGGGGACAAGAAATTAAATGGCAAGAAAGTAAATCAAACAACTAAATGTAACAAATACTAAAAAGAGAGACATTCATGGCAAGGATTGAGCATATATGCTTTCTATCTTAGTCATTAATCATCATACAATAATTAACAAGAGCTAATCCTATTTAGTCATCTCCAACATTAGAAGAAGGTACAATATTATCTTCACATGAGAGAAAGTTAAATAAGATTAGTTAATCTCAATCCATAAGTCCTAATCAACTTACTAATTGAATTAGCAAGACATTAGAGTCAATGGAAACAATTTTAACTAACAACCCTAGATCACCAACATAAATTGGGTATTAATGACTCAAGATTGCCTAATTTCTCTTTCCAAGCCAAAAATGCTAAAAAACTACTCTAAAGCACAACCAAGCATTTTGTCAAACACTTGGAAGGCATAAAAGGAAAGAATCATAAATTGCAAGAATAATAAAATCTTCTACTACCCAATGCAAGAAAAGTAAAAATAACAACTCAATTAAACAATAAAGGAACATAAAACATAAATTACATTAAATGAAAATCAAAGTAACAAGAGTGCTCATAAACATAAAAGAGTAGCTCAAAAGAGAAATTAATAAGGTAAACTAAGAGAATCAAGATGTAGGAACAAGAAATTATAAAGAGAACAATGTGAAAACAAGAATTAAACCAAAATCTAAAGTAGATCTAACCTAATTCTACCCTAATTCTAGAGAGAAGAGGGAGCTTATCTCTCTAGAAACTACCTAAAGCATGATCCTAAGCTAATCTAATTGCTCCCCCTTGACCCATCTTGAGCTCTGCATCAAATAGCTTCAGAAATGAGTTGGATTTGGGCCTGGAAAGCTCAGAAATTGCCCCCCAGTATATTCACTTTGATGAGGTCACGTGATCAGCGTCACACGTGCTCGTGGTCGACGCGTGTGCGTCGCTTGCAAATTCCCTCTTCACGCGTACGCGTGGGTGACGCGTGCGCGTGGCCATGAATATTCTTCTCACGCATACGCATGTGCGCGTGGCCTTAAATTCTCCAAATGCTCGTTTCTTCATGAATTTTCCACTTTGCATGCTTTTCTCTTCACTTCTTCTATCCAATACTTGCCTTATGAATCTGAAATCACTCAACAAACATATCAAAGGCATTGAATGGAATTAAAGTGAATTAGATTTAGCTATTTTAAGGCCTAAAAAGCATGTTTTCAATATTAAGCACAAATTTAGGGAGAATTACAAAAGCATGCTATTTCATTGAATAA
This sequence comes from Arachis ipaensis, assembly GCF_059453495.1. Lineage (NCBI taxonomy): Eukaryota > Viridiplantae > Streptophyta > Magnoliopsida > Fabales > Fabaceae > Arachis > Arachis ipaensis. Next base: position 117,394,072 of record NC_142435.1, on the reverse strand, counting down.
ATGTGAGATAATTTGATAAAATCTCCTAAATTAAGCACAAGATAAACTACAAAATTGGGGTTTATCAGGTTACCTGATGACAGACAAGTCGAACAACCTGGTCCATCTCCGGTGGATGCCACTACTTGCAAACTTTGAGAAGTACTGTGGGCTGTATTGGGTTTTGGCGGTGCTTACATAGACATACAATTCGCTGTGCGCTGCTGCATCCCGAGGCACCACAGACAAACATTGAAACTCGTCTGTCGCAATGAGTAACACGCATCTTCGAGATACCCTCTCTGTTTTTTTCAACAGTTGCCATTGATGCGTGAGCATCTTTCCTATCTTTTTCTAGTGAATTTGCATCTAACTTGTTGAGTTTAATTAAGAATTAATTATATTTTAGCCACTATGGATGCTATTTTGAGTTTTATGCAATTTTATTCATTTTAGGTAGCATTCGGATGGATCTGATGAAGTTTCTGCAGAGAAAGAGAAGAAACCAAGGAGATGACCAGCGAATACCGACGCGGACGCATGGCTCACGCGACCGCACGGAATGGAGGAAATTGCAATAACGCGATCGCGTGCCTGACGCGAACGCGTGGACTGGAATCTGCACAAATGACGCGAACGTGTGGACGACGCGGACGCGTCACATGAACGATCTGCAGAATTGACAGAAAACACTGGGGGCAATTTCTGGACTATTTTAACTTAGTTTTCAGCCCAGAAAACACAGATTAGAAGCTGCAAAATGGACAAATCAAGTGGTCCCCACCCATCAGCTGAAGACTTGTTAATTAATTCGAATTTAAATTCAAATCTTATTTTAGGAAAAGATATTATTTTAATTTTAATTTTAGAAATTTGATTTTTAAATTATTAGGATTAGTTATAAAAGGGATCCCAACAGGGTGGTTCTAGCACAACATTTTTTCCACAACATTATTCCATACAAATTTACATTCCATATTCCATGAGCAACTAATCCTCCATTGTTAAGGTTAGGAGCTCTGTCTATTGTATGGATTAATAATATTATTTTTCTATTTTGATTCATGTTTTGATTTATATTTCAATAATTGTTTTCGTTCTTTATTTTATGAATTTGGGTGGAACGGAAGTATGACCCATGTTCTATTTGAGTTCTTGTATAACTTGGAAAAGCTCTTTACTTGAACAATAGCTTGAAAACATATTATCCTGAATTTCTAATTGTTTGTATTTAACGGGATACGTGACATATAATCCCTTTATTTTTGGACAATTAGGATTCTTGTGGCATATAAACTGGAATTTGATCATCATCCTCTAATTGGAATCAATTGACCAAGAAATTGGCAGTTGATGAATTTTAAAGGAGACTAGGAAGGTCTAAGGAATTAGGGTCTAGTCACAAATAGTTTTCCATGAATTAAATCTTACATGATTAAAATTAGTTAATAAGAAAAGTCAATCCAGAAAATAGATAACTCTGAAGCCTTAACTGTTTTCCCATATATATTTCACAACTCATTTGCTGCTTGCTTTATGAAATTCTTAATTTACTGTTTAATGCTTTTTGAATACCAAAACACTCTTTTCTGTTTGTCTAACTAATCCTATCAAACACTATTGTTGCTTAATCCATCAATCCTCGTGGGATCGACCCTTACTCACGTAAGGTATTACTTGGTACGACCCGGTGCACTTGTTGGTAAGTTTGTGGGTTGTAAAATACCGCACCAAATTTTTGGCGCCGTTGCCGGAGATTGACTATATCCCTTTTCTTTGTCTCCTTAACGTCGTTTCTTTTTTATTATTTATTTTACCCTTTTTTTTGTTTATTTGTCTTACGTTCTTTTGTCCCGTAATTTTTTTATTTTATTTTTGTTTTCCTTATTCATTTTTTTTGGTTCATAAAAAAATATTTAGTATTAATATTTTTTTTCTGAAATTAAGTTTGGTGTTACCCAGTTAATTTTATTTTAATTTTTCTGTTTATTTTTCTTTTAAATTTTTGAATTTTTATTTATTTATTTTGTATGTTTATTTTATTATTTTACACAGGTTACCTCACAGGGACTTTTCTGCACTCTGACGTAGAGAGTCCCAATTTTTCTTGTTTTCTGCTTGTGTATGTGCAGGAATAGAGACAAAGAACATCTCTTAGACTTTGATCCTGAACCTAAAAGAACTTTCAGGCGGCATTTACAACAAGCAAGACTTTGCAAGGCTGCAGAATCCACTATGGCAAATAATAATGTTAATGCTAATGTGGTAAATCTGAATGGGGATGATCAACAAAGGAGAGTGCTTGGCTCTTATTCTGCTCCTACTGCAAATCTTTATGGAAAGAGCATTGTGGTGCCTCCTATAACTGCAAACAACTTTGAGTTGAAGCCACAATTCGTCACCCTGGTGCAACAAAATTGCCAGTATCATGGTCTTCCTCACGAAGACCCAAATCAATTTATATCTGATTTTCTGCAGATATGTGATACTGTGAAGACAAATAGAGTGAACCCAGAGGTGTATAAACTCATGCTTTTCCCGTTTGCTCTGAGGGATAAAGCAAAGCTATGGCTAGATTCACAACCAAAGGAGAGTCTGAATACTTGGGACAAGGTTGTTACAGAGTTTTTCACTAAATTTTTCCCACCAAAGAAGCTGACTAAGCTTAGGTTAGAGGTTCAGACCTTCAGACAGAAGGAGGGAGAAACACTTTATGAAGCCTGGGAGAGATACAAGCTACTGACTAGGCAATGCCCTCCGGACATGTTCTCCAAGTGGACTCAACTAGATATCTTTTATGAAGGCTTGGGCGAGATATCCAAGATGAGTTTAGATACTTCTGCAGGCGGTTCGCTACACAAGAAGAAGACACCAGAGGAGACCATTGAGCTGATTGAATTGGTTGCAAGCAACCAATATTTATACTCATCTAACAGGAATCCTGTGAACTCTGAGACCTCTCAGAAGAGAGGCGTGTTGGAAGTAAAAGCTGTGAATGCTCTTCTTGCTCAGAACAAGCTTATGTCTCAGCAAATAAATCTACTTACTCAACAGATGGGTGGCATGCAAGTCTCAGCTATCAACACCCAAAATCCACCACAGGAAATCTCCTATGACATGGCAGGTAATTTTGTTCAAAATGATAATCATGATTATGCTCAACCTTCTTATGAACAGGTGAATTACATGGGGAGTGGCCCTAGGAATCCCAACAATGATCCATATTCTAAGACATACAACCAAGGATGGAGAAATCACCCAAACTTTGGGTGGAGGGACCAACCTCAGAGACCTTAGAACTTCAACAATAGTTTTCAGGGTGGTTTTCAGCATAACAATGATTTGGAAGCAATATTGACAGGTTTTAGACAGGAAACCAGAGCATCCATCAAGAACCTGGAGATTCAAATGGGTTAATTAGCCACAAAGGTTAATAAAATTGATCAGAGGACCACTAATAGCCTTCCTGGTAACACAATTCCAAATTCAAGAGAGGAATACAAAGCTATCACCGTAATAAGTGAACAAGTGGCAAGTACCGAAGCACAAGTTATACAGAAAACCAGAGCCTCTATTAGAAACTTAGAGGTGCTAGTGGGCCAACTGAGCAAGCAAATACTTGAGAGGTCTGCAAGTACATTTCAAGGTGATACAGTGGTGAACCCAGGAGAAGATTGCAAGGGTATTCAATTGAGAAGTGGTAAAGTAGTTGGCTCTGAGACTAAGGCCAATGAAGAGCTAGTTGAAAAAGAAGCTCCAGAGGAGAAGAAGAAAGAAGTAGAACACGCCCCTCCAAAGCGTGCGGACAACCCATTCCCAGACTCTCTTGACACTTATTCTACTTTGCCAAAGGCTCCTGAGTACAAGCCTAAAATTCCATATCCTCATAGACTTCAAAAGGAGACCAAGGACAAACAGTTTTCAAAGTTCTTGGAAGTCTTCAGAAAGCTGGAAATAAATATTCCTTTTGCTGAGGTTTTGGAACAAATGCTTCTCTATGCCAAGTTCATGAAGGAGTTGTTGTCAAAGAAGAAGCCTTTAAAGGGAGATGAGACAGTGGTCCTGACTAAAGAATGCAGTGCCATCATTCAGAATAACTTACCAAAGAAGATGCCAGATCCAGGGATCTTTCAAATTCCATGCACCATCGGGAGTACGACCTTTGAGAAAGTGTTATGTGATCTGGGAGCAAGCATCAATTTAATGCCCTTGCCTGTGATGAAGAAGCTGCAGATCCAAGAGGCACAACCCACAAAGATAGCATTACAGATGACGGACAAATCTATGAAGCCTGCATACGAATTAGTGGAGAATATCTTGGTCAAAGTGGGTAAGTTCTTCCTCCCAGCAGATTTTGTGATTCTTGATACAGGGGAGGATGAGAATGCCCCTATAATTCTAGGAAGACCATTCCTAGCCACTGGAAGAGCTCTGATTGATGTAGAAGTGGGTGAATTAGTGCTTAGAGTGCATAATGAGCAACTGGTCTTTCATGTCTTCAAAGATGTACATTCAACAGGTGAAGAAGAGAGGTGCATGCAGGCTGAGCTTATTGATCCAAACCTTCAAGAACCCCTTGATGATGCACAGCAGAATTTGCAACTCAAACCTCCTGTGGCAACCGATAAAATTCTGCATGACATCAAACCTAAGTTTGGTGTTGGAACTACATCATCCACCAAGGAGGAGGTCCCCAAAAAGAAAAAAATACCCAGAGGATGGAGAAACAAAAAGATCCCCACTGAAGGTTTCTCCCCAGAAATGAAGGTGGTGTTGACCAGCAATTCAGCATGGGTTTATACAGTAATCAGAATTCTCTCTCTGGAGCATATTGAGCTACGTTATGGAGACACAGGAAAGAAGTTCAAAGTAAGGGGTGAAGAGCTAAGCCCCTATGATCCTCCTCCTTAGAGGAGCTGACCGTCAAGCTAGTGACGATAAAGAAGCGCTTGTCGGGAGGCAACCCGATAATTTCGTATCCTTAGCTATTTTTCGTAGTAGTAGTTTTCTTAGTTATTTTATTTTATTTTTATTGAGTTCTTACTAATTTTCTGATCATGCAACTATGTTCTTCCAGGAACCGAACACCTCAAGCTATATTTCAAAAAAAAAAGGGGGGGGGCACACGACGCACAAGCGTCATTGACGCGAACGCGTCAATCATGTGTGCGTAAAAAATAAAAATTGACAGAGAGTTGCGCGGGAGGGGCACTGGACTCATGCCTTTCCCACAAACGATCCCACGCGAATGCGTATCCCATGCATTCGCGTCGTTTATGATTTTCGCCATTCACGCGAGCGTGTCACCGACGCGAACGCATAACCTGCAAATTCGACGTAAAAGAGCGTTTAGGCAGAGAGTTGTGCCGGCTTGGGACAAGAAGTGTGCTAAAAGCACAAATTTGGTCACACGGACGCATGCCTGATGCTTATGCGTCATTATGAAAAAAATCGCGACCCACGCGTACGCGTGCCGTACGCGAACGCGTCGCTTGCGCCGCCCAGTTTTCTTTCTCTCTCTCCCAATCCTAATTCTCTCTTATTCTCTTATCCTTTTATTTTTCTTTCATCTTAATATTTTTCTCTTTTTATTTTCAGTTCTTCTTTGCTTGAAGACAAGCAAACCCTTAAGTTTGGTGTTGACGCTTCGCTTATAGGTTTTCTGTTTATTCTTATGGCACCAAAGGGAGGCGAATCATCTTCACGGAGGAGCACAACCTGAAAAATAAAACGTCCGCTAGGATAACTAAGGTGGTTGAGTTCCTTTCATTCTATATTCCTTCCCACTTTTACTATGTTATATTCTGATTTTCTGCTAGTTTGCTTTGTTTGCTGCATGATCCTTTATTAGTAGATTCATAGGTTATAGTTTAATTTTTCTGTTAAGTGCTTTAATTCTGAAAGATGTCTCATGTATTGCCCATTAAGCTTGAAATCAAAAAAAAAAAGAAGAACAGATGTAGTGCATGAGAATTTGAATTTAATTTTTAGAGTGGTCTCACTTACTTAGATGTGGTGGTATTTTCTGTGATTCTGAATGCATGACTTGAACAGTGCATATTTTTTATAGTGAAGTTTATGAATGTTAAAATTGTTGGCTCTTGAAAGAATGATGAAAAAAGAGAAATGTTATTGATAATCTGAAAAATCATAAAATTGATTCTTGAAGCAAGAAAAAGCAGTGAAAAACACGAAGCTTGCGAAAAAAAAATTATATAAAATAAAGAAAAAAAAGAGAAAAGCAAGCAGAAAAAGCCAATAACCTTTCAAACTAAAAGGCAAAGGGTAAAAAGGATCCAAGGCTTTGAGCATTAATGGATAGGAGGGCCCAAGGGAATAAAATCCTGGCCTAAGTGGCTTAAATCAAGCTGTCCCTAACCATGTGCTTGTGGCGTGAAGGTGTCAAGTGAAAAGTTTGAGACTGAGCGGTTAAAGTCGTGATCCAAAGTAAAAAGAGTGTGCTTAAGAACTCTGGGCACCTCTAACTGGGGACTCCAGCAAAGCTGAGTCACAATCTGAAAAGGTTCACCCAGTTATGTGTCTGTGGCATTTATGTATCCGGTGGTAATACGGGAAAACAAAATGCTTAGGGTCATGGCCAAGACTCATAAAGTAGCTGTGTTCAAGAATCAACATACTGAACTAGGAGAATCAATAACACTATCTAGATTCTGAGTTCCTATGGATGCCAATCAATCTAAACTTCAAAGGATAAAGTGAGATGCCAAAACTATTCAGGATTGCAGTTGTAAACCCCACTATAAGAAGAGACATGAGCTTAATCGAACTCTCATTCTCATGCAAATTCACATCCTAAGCTTATATTAGTTTTTGGTTGCTTGAGGACAAGCAACAATTTAAGTTTGGTGTTGTGATACGTGAGCATCTTTCCTATCTTTTCCTAGTGAATTTGCATCTAACTTGTTGAGTTTAATTAAGAATTAATTATATTTTAGCCACTATGGATGCTATTTTTGAGTTTTGTGCAATTTTATTCATTTTAGGTAGCATTCGGAAGGATCTGATGAAGTTTCTGCAGAGAAAGAGAAGAAACCAAGGAGATGACCAGCGAATACCGACGCGGACGCATGGCTCACGCAACCGCGCGGAATGGAGGAAATCGCAATAACGCGATCGCGTGCCTGACGCGAACGCATGGACTGGAATCTGCACAAATGACGCGAACGTGTGGACGATGCGGACGCATCACATGAACGATCTGCAGAATTGACAGAAAACGCTGGGGGCAATTTCTAGACTATTTTAACTCAGTTTTCAGCCCAGAAAACACAGATTAGAAGCTGCAAAATGGATAAATCAAGTGGTCCCCACCCATCAGCTGAAGACTTGTTAATTAATTCGAATTTAAATTCAAATATTATTTTAGGAAAAGATATTATTTTAATTTTAATTTTAGAAATTTGATTTTTAAATTATTAGGATTAGTTATAAAAGGGATCCTAACAGGGTGGTTCCAGCACAACATTTTTTCCACAACATTATTCCATACAAATTTACATTCCATATTCCATGAGCAACTAATCCTCCATTGTTAAGGTTAGGAGCTCTGTCTATTGTATGGATTGATAATATTATTTTTCTATTTTAATTCATGTTTTGATTTATATTTTAATAATTGTTTTCGTTCTTTATTTTATGAATTTGGGTGGAACGGAAGTATGACCCATGTTCTATTTGAGTTCTTGTATAACTTGGAAAAGCTCTTTACTTGAACAATAGCTTGAAAACATATTATCCTGAATTTCTAATTGTTTGTATTTAACAAGATACGTGACATATAATCCCTTTATTTTTGGACAATTAGGATTCTTGTGGCATATAAACTGGAATTTGATCATCATCCTCTAATTGGAATCAATTGACCAAGGAATTGGCAGTTGATGAATTTTAAAGGAGACTAGAAAGGTCTAAAGAATTAGGGTCTAGTCACAAATAGTTTGCCATGAATTAAATCTTACATGATTAAAATTAGTTAATAAGAAAAGTCAATCCAGAAAATAGATAACTCTGAAGCCTTAACTGTTTTCCCATATATATTTCACAACTCATTTGCTGCTTGCTTTATGAAATTCTTAATTTACTATTTAATGCTTTTTGAATACCAAAACACTCTTTTCTGTTTGTCTAACTAATCCTATCAAACACTATTGTTGCTTAATCCATCAATCCTCGTGGGATTGACCCTTACTCACGTAAGGTATTACTTGGTACGACCCGATGTACTTGCCGGTAAGTTTGTAGGTTGTAAAATACCGCACCAGCCATCAGCCTTTGGAAGAAGCGATTTCCAGCTTTCAGCTGTGCCTGTGCCTCCCTGCCCTTCGTGATGAACAACTTCTGCAGCCTCTTGTACGTGATGCGCACGATGGCAGAAATCGGCAAGTACCGTGTACCCTTCAGCACTGCATTGATGCACTCTGACAGATTTGTTGTCATGTGACCAAACCGAGGACCGCTGTCGCAGTATTGTAGCCATATTTCTTTGTTCAATCTACTAGCCTAGTTCGCTATCTCTCAGGACAAACCTCTCAAGGCATCCATGTACCACTCGTACCTAGGCTTGCTTGAATTGTAAGCAGCGTTTATGAGGTATTGCTTGCCCTCGGCGGGCTTGAAACGAGACATGAAATTTGCGGCCATGTGTCTTACACAATAAGCATGGAACACCCAAGAAGGTTACTATCCACTATCATCGGCCTTTAGTGCAACCTTGATCGCCTGGAATCTATTAGAAATAATCAACAACCCGTCCTGTGGGGTGACATATTGTCTCAGATTAGTCAGGAAGAAAGACCATGACTCCGTATTCTCGGACTCCGCAATTGCAAAAGTAATAGGAGGATATTGTTGTTGTCGTCTTGTGCCACTATAATAAGCAACACACCACCGTATCTACCATACAAATACGTGCTGTCAACAGAAACAAACAGCTTGTAATGCTTGAAAGCCTCAACACATGACGGGAACGCCTAGAATACTTTTTCGAACATGCTACAGTCGCGGACCATAAGGCGCCCATCATAATAAGGTAAGGCCCTAAGCTCATATATCATTCCGGGACAATAACTCTGTAGTGCTTGTAGTAGCTTCGGCACCTTGTTGTATGACTCCTCCCAATCCCCGTATATCTATGCAATTGCCTTTTGCTTCGCCATTCAGACCTTTCTATACAAGGGTTTGAAGTGATAGCTTTGCCAAACTACACCCTACAGGACAAAGATGCCGACGGATGGGCTAGACTGTATCAACGGCAGGATGACCTTACAGATGAGGCTACTGTCCAATTGTCGATAGTCTTGGGACATGGTGGGTGCTAAACACGTATGCGCTCCACCAACCCTCCAGACCTCTCTAACAAAATAATACATTGATGGTTGGAAACTACCCTATATATAGCAATCATAAATGAGTAAATATGCCACAATTAAACTTGACCTCACCAGTATCTGAGGTTCTATCAGAGGGCTACACGGAGACTCTAGGGATATCCAGTCGCAGCTTGGTGGCAATACACATGGTACTTTAATTGGTCTGATTCAACCACTCGGTACTCAACACTTCTGCGAATGCTGTAGTTCTTCACACCTTGCATTATTGCATCTCTGCTTTTGAATCTGTGGCCGACACGAAACTCTACCCCACCATCTAGGTTGTAATCGTCTTCTCCGGTGTTAAAAAACAGAGATTTTTTATGTATCGCATCCAGATCCAAGGCATGATAGTGACTTGGTACATCTAATAGCGACAGAATCGGGTGGGTGGAGGCAAAATATAACGCACCGTTGCCTCAGCCGGCGTCTCCGGTATGAACTCCTATTCATCATCATATTCAGAGGAATCACTATTATTGCTATCCGCAACATACTCTTCGCTAGAGTCTTCATCACCCATGTCCATGTCTTCCACTGGACTAGCAACATAAATCGGTGGTGGTGCGAGAGATGGGTCATCCTGCACTAAGGTCGAGTGGACGGTTTCACTGCCACCAACATCACTAACCTCGACGGAAAATTCCATCACTTGTTCCGCCATGATTCTCCCATGGATGTCAAACATGAGTCGCACATGCTCGTCGCCTTGGAGCCAAAACAGGCAAAACCAAAAAACTCCGTTACCCAACGGTGCTAGTAACTTATACACTACCCTTCCGATCTCTTTTCTCCCTAAACCACAAAGGTTGCTCAATATTAGACTCTTCAACTCAGACAACGAACTTACCCGCCAAGTGCGTAACAGTATCGGATTATCACACTCAAATATCACCCCCATTGTCACTGTTTCTCATACGACAATTGGGATACACACAAATAACCACATATCCTCTACTACTGGACATTTTTGCCTATTTTTTGAAAGAAAAATGGAGGAGAAGAATATATGAATTGTATGTGGAGAATGCCAAGGGTTGCACATTCTTTTATAGCTGTTGGAAGTTTGTCTTACAGTATCTCGTTTACATTGTAAACGTTATAACTCAATACGTATCATGTTTATGGTGTAAACAAGATTAGCTTGCATGTATCTCGTTTATACTGTAAATGAGATATACATGTGTCACACGCACTGTCTTATCTCGTATACACTGTAAATGAGATAAGTAATCCTACGTATTTTTGAATAATTTTTAAAATTATTTATTTCAGTAAATAAAATATTTTTTTAATTTATTTAAATAAAAAATCCTATATTTGTGAGTGAAAATTATTGCTTTTGAAATTGGAATGAAGAAATTTGAAAGAATATTTAAAAACAAACCAAGTAAATAAAAGAAAGGAAGTTTTTTTTTTTAAAAAAAAACAAAGATTTACTCAATTAAATAGATGTGCTGTTTAATTTATTTTTAATATATTTAAATTTTAATATATATTCGGGTTAATAGTTAAATTAGTTCTTGAAAAATGAGTCATTCTCCAAATTTGTCTTTAAAATATTTTATAAACCAAATTAGTCATTCAAAAATTATAAGATAACATTTACCTTTTTTTTTCACTCCATTAACCATTTTTGTTAATAATTGATAATGTGAAATATTAATTGACTACATACATGATACATGATATGTTTAATTGGACACCAACTAGATATATTTATAAAATTATATCAATTTAATCTTTTTTTTTTTCAATTATATAAATCATAATCCTAATATAACCTAGAGACTAAATTGATATATTTTTATAAACATATCTAGTCAATTTCCAATTAGACATACTAGGTATCACATATATTGACAATTAACATTTTATATTATTATTTGTTGATAGAAATTGGTAATAAAAGAACAAAAGGATAAACTTGATTAATTTATAATTTTAAAGAAGTGGTCTGTAAACTTGTAGTCGAGTCTCAATGTCATTTCTGAACTTAAAATTGTCCCAAATTTGTCACTGAACTTAACAACGGTCAAGGTTGTGAGAATTGAACCGGTCAAATAACGGATTCAATAATTCAATAGGCCAATTGGAGTTGAACCGGAGATCGAATCAGTTTAATTAGATATGAAATAAAATTATTAAAAAATACCCTATAATTAACATGAACTTCAACACTATGAACATAATTAACAAAATTAACAAATACCATCAAGATTATGGAGATGAACCTGAACCTTAAGATTATAGACATATGTACCATTAAGATTATGGATATCTATATAATTAACCTGAACCTCAACATTATGTTAATCCATACAATTGCATCAAAAATCAATAAAATTAATAAGATTCCATCAATAATGAACAAAATTATTTTAGAAAAATTAACTCAGAAAAAGAATGAACAAGAATCAGAAAAAATGAACACTTACAAAAAGAATTAACTCAGAAATCAAAATCGTAAAAATCAAAGCAAGGGAAAAAAAGACAAGAAACAATGGAGGAATGCTTGTCAGAGGAAAAAGATGGCCAATCAGATACGAGTTTAGGGTGGCAGAGAGAGCAAAAAAGGCCTAAAGTCCACGTCGGCAGAAATAGATACTCTGCAGGACAAAAGCGGCCGATGATAAAAAACTTCCAATGACGACGATGGTAAAAGCTTTGAGTGGCAAGGGGTGGCAATAGCTGGTGGTCACTACCGGCGTTGATAGTGGTAAGGATGATGGAGGCATTTCTTCTGCTCGTTGGAGGAAATTAGGATTAGAAGGGAAAGGGAGGCATCATGAGGTTCGTTTGGGAATTGGGACTGGGTTAGTGGGTTTTATCTTTTTTTTTTTTTTTTGCGTCAAAATGATGCCGTTTCTAAGGCAAATTTATAATCTAATTAACTAATTGAACTAATAAACCCGAAATGCAATAGTCTAATTAGTTTAATTATCAATTTAATTTCGATAACTATGATGAAATGGGCCATTTCTTATAGAGTTAATACTCAAAGTGGTCTGTGAACTTGCAGTCGAGTCTCAATGTCATTTCTGAACTTAAAATTGTCCCAAATTTGTCACTGAACTTAACAACGGTCAAGGTTGCGAGAATTAAACCGGTCAATAAACCGGTCGAATAACGAATTCAATAATTCAATAGTCCAATCGGAGTCGAACCAAAGATCGAACCAGTTTAATTAAATATTAAATAAAATTATTAAAAAGTACCCTACAATTAATCTGAACCTCAATATTATGAACATAATTAAGAAAATTAATAAATACCATCAAGATTATGGAGATGAACCTGAACCTCAAGATTATAGACATAGGTACCATTAAGATTATGGATATCCATATAATTAACCTGAACCTCAACGTTATGTTAATCTATACAATTGCATCAAAAATCAATAAAATTAATAAGATTCCATCAATAATGAACAAAATTATTTTAGAAAAATTAATTCAGAAAAAGAATGAACAAAAATCAGAAAAAATGAAGACTTACAAAAAGAATTATCAGAAATCAGAATCGTAAAAAATAAAGCAAGGAAAAAAAGAAGAGAAACAATGGAGGAATATTTGTCAGAGGAGAAAGACGGCCAATCAGATACGAGTTCAGGGCGGCAGAGAGAGAGCAAAGAAGGCCTAAAGTCCACGTCGGCAGAAATAGATACTCGGCAGGACAAAGGTGGCCGGCGATAGAAACTTCAAACGACGACGATGATAGAAGCTTTGAGTGGTGAGGGGTGGCAACCGCTAGTGGTCACTACCGGCGCCGATAGTGGTAAGGATGATGGAGGCGTTACTTCTGCTCGTTGGAGGAAATTAGGATTGGAAGGGAGAGGGAGGCGTCATGAGGCTCGTTTGGGAATTGGGACTGGGTTTGTGGGGTTTATCTTTTTTTTTTGGGCGTTAAAATGTAGCCGTTTCTAAGGCAGATTACAAAATCTAGCCTTTAAAAAATTTGTCCGGTTCACTAGTTAATTGTCGGTTTAGCCAATTTTTTAACTGATTTTTTGCAGGACAGTTCTGGAGGTTAACTGGACCGGCCAAATGACCGATTTTCAAAACCTTGACAATGGTCATTTTTTAGATACTTTCCGGTGACAGAATGATGACGTAGTTGGTCAGAGGTCACGCTAAAAGCCACGCTGGACTGGTAAAATATCGTCATTTTATTTTTGGCGTCTAAATATAACATAAACGATGTCGTTTAGAGTATTTTGAGGGGTTTTAACTTGTTGGAGTTAGAAGAAGATGTTAAAACCCTTCAAAATACGCTAAACGATGTCGTTTATGTTCTGTATGGATGCTAAAAATGAAATGACAACATTTTATTTGTCCAATATAGCTTTTAGCGTGATTTCTGTCTAACTATGTTATCATTTTGCTACCGAAAAATATCTTAAAAATGATCATTGTTAAATTCAAAGATAAATTTAATACAATTTTAAATTTAAAGATAATATTAATTGACTGCAAGTTCACATACTACTTTGTGTATTGATTTGTTTTCTTTAGGGGTGAACGCGGATCGGATGGAATCGGATATGACCAAATTTTCGATCCGATCCGCAGTAAAATCATTGGATCGAATCGGATCAATATCTGCAATTTTTAAGTTTGGATCCGCTCCGTTTGCGGATTGGATCGGATATCGGATATATCCGCAAAATACAAAAATATTTTTAAAAACTTATTTTTATTAAAACAATATCAATAAAATTTATTTTTTATTTTTTTAAATATATTTACTTTTAAAATAATATTAATCATACTTTTCTTAAATAACAAATTAAAATAATATAATTTATATGATAATTATTAGTTGAAATAAAACATAAAAAGAATATTTACTTATTTATTTCTTTATTTTTGCGGATACACGCATATACGGATTGGATATGTGGATATCTACACAAAATTCGCAATTCGATCCAATTTGTGTGCAGATCCAATCTGATCTAATAGCCTTGCAGATCGAATCCATATTCACCGTTTTCGAATCGAATTTAAATAAACACCGCGAATATGCAGATCCGATCAACGAAGGTCGTGGTTTTCTTTTAAGTTATAGAACCTTAGAGAAAGTAAATAGTTATACGCAACTAGAATATAAACGTGCCACGTACTTTCCTCGATTTGGCAAGATCAGGTGCCACCGCCACATTCTCAATTGGCGAAAACAATAAACTAAACTAAAAACTAAATCTGATCTTTTACGCTGCCGATGGGAGCGTCTCAGTCTACAGAGCCCGCGGTTTCCGCCGAACAAAGGGAGGCAGAATCCGTCGCAGCCTCCACCGGTACTCTCCCTCTCCTCCACAAAGCCTTCTCCAACCTCTCCAATCCCCAAACTAATGCTGTCCCCTTCGAAAATCTTCCGGTGCGGTAACTACTCTCTCACACACACCACTTCTTACTCTTCTTTTTCTCTTCCTTTGATTTCTAACTTGCAAAGCACGTTCTTTTCAGCAATGCTTCGGTTTCGCACGCGAAGATCGAACCTACTCCGGCAACAGCGTCCCGGCTTCGTTTCCAGTTTTGTTGGATCACTTAGGTTCCTCAATCGTCGATCAATTTTTCGTTCCCGGCAAAGGTGGAATCGATTGGCTTCAGTTCGTTAATGGCTTCAATAAGTGCTGTGCTAGGGTTTCTGCGTCTGTTTCACTTAACATGCTTTTCAGAGTGTTTGCTGCAATGGCTTTGAAAGCGAATGTGCCTCTGCATTTGGTGTTTGAGTCTGAGGATGATGAATGCAAGATTAATGGTCACCTTCTTCCGAGTGATGTGCTTCTTCTTCTTTACGTGTGTTGGGTTATGTCTTGGGATTGTAGAAATTTGGGAAATTCTGAAAGGAAAGGGAATGTTAGGTTACCTGATCTTAGCCATTTGGTGTTGTCAGCGATCACATCTTGTAGCAAAGTTGAGGGTGGCTTCAATGTGTGGGATTGTGATGTATCAAGTTTGGGAGTTGAACTTCCTGCAGGGAAGTTTGTTACTTGGGTTATGAGTACGGTGCCATGTCTTCCAGATTGCTTAAGGCAGTATTTTCATGCAAGAATACAAATGGCAGGGGTAAGTTGTGATTTCATGAAATTAGGCAAAGATTCAAAATATTAAAAGCAAAGCATCCACTAAATCAGCCACCTAAACAAAATATATCAGAGAATATAAAATACACATTAAAAATTAATTAAATAATATATATATTTATACACAAATTGTGGTTGATTTGGTAGTTTATTTTTGGCGTGTGCACATGACAGTTTTTGCTATTGTATTGTTAACCATTGTAGCAATATAGCACCTATCTTTTTACCAATAGTCCTTTTAAGGTAAAAATGTTACATCTAGTTCTTAGGTGTTGACGTGTTGTAAAATGCACAAATAAGAAGCTGCTATTCTGAATGGCAGGATCAATTGGAATATTTGAATTCCTCTACTGGAGATATTTCATCTGCCGCAGCATGTGATTATATTTTAACCCAAGGAAGAGCGTGGGCAATATCTATCACACAAAAAAGTACAGTAAATGATGAGATTTCAAGAGTATTTTTATGCAGTGGAAGTGGAATGGATAAAAACCTTCTATATCGGTTTGCATCGCTAACCCTTAATCAGTCTCATATTTCTGTTCTGTGTTTTAGTCTCTGGGCCCTTCTTAGTTTTCAAAAAGCATAACCCCAATCACCCATTTTGGTGTTGCGGTGATTTTCTTTCTATTGACTTCTTGTTCATAATCATGATTTTGAAAGATACAAGATGGAAAAAGAAAATAACTATTGATAAAAGCTTACTTTGTTATAGGTCATCTACTCATGGACGAGGCCTCAATAGATTTTGGTCTCATGTAGAAGGTTACAAGGGTCCACTGCTAATTTTGATTGCCGCAAGTTCAGGAAATGCTCGTGAGGGAAGTTCCACTGATAGGAAATGGGTTATAGGTGCCCTGACAAGTCAAGGTCTTGAAAATAAGGATACCTTCTATGGAGCTTCTGGATGTTTATATTCAATAAGCCCTGTGTTTCATGCATTCCCACCCAGTGGTATGTCATAGAGGTGTTAACATTCCTTTCTTCCGCCTTTTTCCCATCCCCTTCCATGGTATATGATCAGTTTTGATGAAACGCTGAAACAATTATAAACGCTGTTGTTGGCAGGTAAGGAAAAGAATTTTGTTTATAGCCACTTGCATCCTACTGGTAGGGTGTACCAGGCGCATCCAAAACCAGTGGGAGTTGCATTTGGTGGAACTCCAGGAAATGAGAGAATATTTATTGAAGAAGATTTTTCCAAAGTGACCATTCGCCACCATGCTATTGACAAAACCTACCGTAGTGGTTCTCTCTTTCCGGATCAAGTAGATCTCTATGCCTTAATTTTGTAAACCTATAATGAGTAATGCTTGCATAAAAAGTAACTTCTGGTCTTTCTCAACGAAAAGAGAATGACCATCTTGTGAATTCTTCATGGCTGTCCAATTTAAGTTAATTGTGTCTCGTATTCCGGAGCTTCTGTTGATTAGTTATTGTTCCAGGGTTTCCTAGCCGTTGAAGCTGTGATTTCAGAAGTGGAAGTCTGGGGACTTGGAGGGGAAGTAGCAAAGAAAGTGCAAAGCTCGTACAAAAGGAGAGAAGAACTCTTCAATGAACAAAGACGAAAAGTATATCCTAGTTTGACCTATTTTATTGTTGACTTGTTGCCACCAAGTTCAATTTTGGTACAGATGTAACAGTGTTTCATGCTACTTTGTAGGTTGACTTGAAAACATTTGCGAATTGGGAAGATTCTCCTGAGAAAATGATGATGGACATGATGTCAAATCCAAATGCTGTCCAAAGGGAAGACCGCTGAGTTGGACCATGTGGTTTTGCATCCCTTAGTACAAGAATCCTCAGGCAGAATCATGGAATGCCATCTCGTTCGATGCTGCTGTGGTTATTCATTATTTTGGATTCTGATCCTCAGGTCACTGATGTATATATTGTGCTTGTGTTGTAATAATTGTCTTTACATGTACAATGTTGGGTGGGGGTGTGTTAACATAATCCTTTATAAAATTATGTATTCTATTAAAACATATCGCCATATCGGACATGGATGGGGGAACCTTGCATCAGAAGAGTATGATGTGCGAGTCAAATTTGGAATAAGGCTGCACAGTGCCTCAGCCAGGAACCATAGAGCTAAGTCTCTGTGTCTCGTGCATATATATCATTTGAGTGGAAAACACAACTAAAATATAGTTAAACTGATTCCGTAATTTGTATCATTAGGCTTTGTTTTGTTGAATGGATTATAGTGTAATCAAAGTGAGGAAAAAGATAGCGTTTCATTCATGTTTTCGCCAATAACGAGAAACATTGTAAATCGCAGTGGACTTATTTTGCCTCGCCTTAAAAAAAAAAGACCATTACAAAAATCTATCTAAATGTTTAGAACCAGTTGAATTTTAGTATTGGTTAATAGTTGACTATTTTCATGAAGACATCTTTGTGATAATATTGCGAATCGATGGATAATTCAATTAAACATATTTAGTTAAATATATTAAACTATTTAATGGTTTATAATATCATCTTCACATGATGTCTTCATTAGAGTAACGACTTTGGTTAATATCTTATGGCTACATATGTGATCGTCGGATATTGTTCTTGTTGCCTTGTTGGACTTGTAAAGAAGTTGCCATGTTGGGTTCTGAATTGCTGATCTTGTGGAAATTATGAACAAGAAGTTAATCGTGGGTTACCATCAAGCTCCCATCACTTTTCTTCGTAGAAACCTATGCTGATAAAATTCATCGAAAGATAGGCGATCCACTGCAATGGAGTGAGAAGTAATTAAATTCTTCTAAGTTAATTGATTGAACAGAAGGAAAATATAAGTAATACAGGAGATGCCAATAACCTGGATTTGAGCATAGTAGTTTTGAACAAACATCAAGACAATCAGGATCCAATCCCAAAGGAATGATCTGAGAAAATGGCAAGCCGGTAGATGATCTGATATTCTTTAACAGCTGAAATAAGCATCTTGTATCAGCCATGATTGGAGAATGAAACTTTTTATTCCTGTTTAAAGTCATGATGTTTACCTGAACATTATTTCTGCCATTAAAAGGAGGGTAGCCGTTTAGAAGCTCGAAAAGAATAACCCCAATACTCCACATATCTGCCTATAACACAAAACAAAATTTCACTAAACCCAATTTATAGATGTCAATGTTAATACTTAAAAGCAAAGACGGCTGGTGATACCTTGCTATCATATTTCTGGAACTGAAGAACTTCCGGTGCCATGTATAATGGCGTACCACAGACTGTCTCCGCATACTCGCCAGGACGTACAGTTCTTCATATTTTATGAAAGACAAAGAAGTTGGGGTAACAACATGAAACTAAATAAAAATACAAATTGCAACTACTTATATTTATTTCCCCTAAACTGATAACTACCTTGAGAGACCAAAGTCTGCAATCTTTAGAATCGCATCATCTCCGGGTTTTGATAGCAAAATGTTCTGATTCAACACCACCATCAATGCAAACAGATTTGTTTCCAGCAAAGTGATATTCGCTACAAATAGATTATCTTTTTCATGAACAATTCAAGCTACATACTAATGGCCCTCACAATCCCACCAATCGAAGTAATAGGCATCTCAAACCAAAGTAGCAACAATGTCACATACATTTTTCATTTTAGCTTTACCTCTGGTTTCAAATCTCTATGAATGATACCATGACTTTGTAATATTTTCATACCAGAACCTGCAAAACACTGAGACAAACTCCTTAGTTGCAAACTTGCAAGGCTAAAACAAGCACCAACACCAAAAGAATACTTCAATAAAGAATGCAGGTAAAAGAGTTACCAAGCTGCTGCATGAATCTTCTGGCAGTTTGTTGTTGAACTCTCCCATGGAATCGGATATAAGAAGCAAGGTTCCCTCCAGCACAGAACTCCATCACCAAGTACGCACATCCATCATACTAAAGTAGAAAACAGCAATAGCGAAAGTTTAAATAATAAAATAATAATAAAATGATCCTTCAATTATGCAACAAAGAATTGGTTTTCTCAACATATTTCACTTAAATTTAAAAAATAAGAAAAAGGGCATTCAAAGAAAAGCTAAAATTAAAAAAGAACCACCTGGAAGAAATCAAGGAGGCGAACGATGTTGGGGTGGTTGACGGAGGACAAGAAATTGAGCTCGCAGTGGAACGATGACTTAAGGCGAGGGCTGAGTTTGGAGAGGAAGACCTGTTTCACTGCCACCTCTTCGCCGGTGCCTCTTTGCTCCGCCCTCCACACCGCCGAGAACGACCCCTTTCCGATCTTCCGCTTCAGAAGGATGTCCTTTACTCTTACCGATTCGCTCTCTTCTTCTTCTTCTTCTTCCATTCCTGTTGATAGTGATAGAACTGCTGCTGCTTCTTTGACAAATTTGATCCACGATTGTTCTGTGTGGAATGTTCTCTTCTCTGCTATCTGTCTCTTTCACCGTTTCACGTGGAAAAAATTGTACGGACCAAATCAAACAGTTACTATTTAAATTTATTTTTTAATAGGACCAGCAACTTTATCAAATTCTGGCCAGCATAACCATCAAAGAAGAGTGAGTCATTGGATGAAATCTCACACTAATCTCACACCATTAAAAATCTCATTGATGACTATTTAATGGCTATGAATCCCAAAAGTTGCTGTCCCCTAATATTTCTCATATATATATATATATATATATAAAATTTTGCAGCAAAAAAATGCCACATAACATCTCTTTATTATATCTAAATTAGAAATGTTTTTCGCCTTTTTACTTCAACTGCAAATACCTTTTCGCTTTTTTATTTTAATTGCAAATCTCTAATTACAAATCTATCATTTATCTATCATATATTGTATTTCTAATTTTACAATTAAAATGTGTTATATATCATTTTTTATTGTAATTGGAATTAAATTTTTTCTTTTAAAATTAAGAAATTCTCTTCTCTTCCTTACTAATTTTACAAGAAAAATGTATCGCATATCACTTTTTTATTATAATTGAAATTAAATCTTTCTTTCCAAAATTAAAGAATTCTTTCCTTCTCTTTACTAATTTTACAACAAAAATATGTCATATGTCACTCCCTCGTTACAATTGAAATCAAATCTTTTCCTCCAAAATTAAAGAGTTCTCCCATTCTTCCTTTTTCTTTCTCTATTTCTCTCATTCCTTCAACCACTCTATCTATTTTATATATCGTTATCAATATCAATGACTAATTACTAATTTGACAATCAAAATGTACAACATGACATTCTTTAATTGCATTAAAATTAAAATTAAAATATTAAAATTGAAATTAAAATATACCTATATTATGTATCATATATTACTATCTAATTTAATAATCAATTGTGTCACATGACACTCTCTTATTAAAATTGAAAAAAAAAATATTTTTTTCAAAATTAATAAACTCCCTTCCTAAATTCTATCATCTACCTCTTTCAATTTTCTATTTCTCTCTACTATTTTTATCATCCGATATTTTTTTACAATTAAAATAATTTTTTTCCAAAATTAACAAACTCTCACTCTCACTCTCACTCTCATTCTTCATCTTTATCTTCATCTTTATTTTTCTCTCTCTTTTTTCTCATTCTCTATTTTTTCTATCTTTCTATTTTACAAAAAACAAAATTAACAAAATAATATAATTTAAATAAAAAATAATATTATTATTGTTATTATCTACAAAATTTTTTAGTTTTTTTTATTTAGTTTTAAATTTTCACTGCTTATCTTTCTAATCTTTAATTTCATTTCTCTTCTTTCAAATATTTATTACATATAATTTGGAGAGAATATTAATGTTAT
This sequence comes from Arachis ipaensis, assembly GCF_059453495.1. Lineage (NCBI taxonomy): Eukaryota > Viridiplantae > Streptophyta > Magnoliopsida > Fabales > Fabaceae > Arachis > Arachis ipaensis. The sequence goes on along the minus strand of NC_142435.1, from coordinate 117,372,827 downwards.
AATTAAAAGTTAGAATCAAGATTCAATTCTTCAAAAAAATTAATTGAGTTAATTTTATAACTATCAGTATAATTTTTTATACTAATATCTAATTATATTTTTATATACACAGGAAAAAATATTATTTTTAAATAGCAAGTATAAAAATTAATTATTTCTATTTATATAACAGACTTAACAGTTAACACCCAATTAAATGTACAAGTATACACATTAAATTATTTTAAATTTTAGATAACGAATGTTAAAATTAATTATTAATAAAAAAATAGTTTTTTATATAAAAATAATAAATAAAAAATCTTATTATTTAATTTTTTATGTACAGATACCTTGGTCTTCTTAGTCAGAGACTTTTGTCAACCTACGACTTTTTTTTGTAAAAGTAATTTGATTTTATAAATCTTTTATGCCATGCATAATCTATACTATCAGAACAAAGTAAACCGTAATTTTAAAAAATTTATATTCTCATAATGTTATTACGGGTAAAAATATTAGTATTTATAAATGTAAGTAAACAAAAATTTGATTTTAACGTAAGCGAAATAATTTTCTAAATATATTCTATTAGGCTATGTTTGATTAGAAGGAAAGAAATAGAAAAAAAAAAAGAAAAAATTGAGTGGACTTTTATTTTTTTATATGTGTTTGGATGAAAGAAAAATAAGAAGGAAAGAAATGTTATAAAAAGACAATCTTACTCTTGTATTATAAAATATATTGAAAAAAAGTGAAGGAGTAATATTGGAAGTATAGAGAGAAAACAAGTTTTTTCTTTTTTTTTTTCAACAATCATCAATTTTTTTTATCCCTTTTCTTTTTTCTCTAATTTCTCTCCTCAACCAAACAATGAAAAATAATCATTTTCCTTCCCTTTTTTTTTTCTCTCTTTTCTTTCCTTCTATTTTCCCTTCAAACAAATATAACCTTAGTATCTCCAATAAGAAATTAATTTAATAATTGATAAAAAATGAAATAATTTAAATATATTGGTGGATGGTGTATTTTGCACATGTAAACTTGCAATTACACAGACATACAAAACGTACTCCACGATTGACACGAAAAAAGGATGTTGCATTTTGTAGGAAAAGACATCTAAACATTGAAAGGCGTCCTTGTTCCCTATCAAATGTCCAGTTTGACCATCTTGGGGCATACCAAATGTGACCTGTATTTGGCAGTGTATCAGAGCAAAACGTTACTTGCATTGACAGGAAGGACGCTTATATGTGTGACACGTGTACGTGAAGGAGGTGAGCTTGGTCTTTATAACACATATTGCGTTTGGTTGAAGGTGAGTACACTTTATAACAATACCAACGTTTATGTTTGAGGGAAGAAGAAGATTGGAAAAGAAGAAGAAAGAGGTTGAGTGTGTGAGTAAAAAAATTAGTGAAAAAATAGTTCATGATTTTACATTACCTCAAAAATATATTATGAATATTTAGACCATCCTCAATGAATAAGTATTTTTTTTGTATTTTAATTATATATAAGTTATATGTATTTGTGTTGTTATTTTTTTGGACAAAAATAAAATTTTATTTATGATAAAATAATAGTCTAATAAGACATTAACATAATCAATGAAAAGTCAAAAGACAAAGTGCACATGGGGTTTATCACCACCAATATTATAAAGAGATAAACAACATTAATAAGAGAAAGAAGAGAGTTTAGAATCATATTCCTCCACCGAAGAGCATGCAGCAGAGATGAGTTATTGTGGTAAGAGACGACGTCCTTCAAATATCCATTGGTTTTTATTCTTCCAAATCAGACAGAGTAAAGTTGCTACTTTTGCCACCTCCTTTTTATTCCGATGCAGTCTTTCCAATGATTTTGTAATTTCAGTCCATCATTTTCAAATGGGCTCATCAACACCCATTGTAGTTACTATATGGAATCCTACCAACCTCCAAGTGTCTTCAACTTTTGGACAGCTAAGTAAACAGTGGGTAATTATTTCTTTCCTTTGGTGACATCTTGGGCAAGCAGCATCCCTTACTCCTATTCTTTGAAAAATTCGCCGATTCATCAGAAGTCTATCATGCATCACTTTCCAAACGAAGACCTTCATTTAGCCGGGCATTGTAAGTTTCAAATTGAATTATAGAGGTTCAGATTTTGACAACGGTCTGACAATTGCTCTATTGGGAGATGGAAGAACTGATAAGTTATGTTATATGCACTAGAGACTGAATAGCAACCTGACTTCTCTCTCAACCAAGTAAGCATGTCTTTCCTTTCTTCGACTTTTGTCTGTATAATTGTTGTTGACATATCTAGGCTGAACAATTCATGTATTAATTCTTGGTTCCATTGTCTGTTCTAATTAATTTATTGTGAAACTCTATAAATGTATGTTTGATTTCTATTCTGACTGTCGCTCCGAATAAAATTGTACTCTTTTATCCACGGGTCTTCATAGATATTGATTTGATCTTCTCTACCCACTTTTTAGAGAAGCCCTTTTTTCAAAATTTTTCTGTCCTCTAGTAAAGTCCTCTATGTCCAAGATGGGTTGTTTCCCATAATAGCTTGAATATTTGAAATACTTAGTTCAAAGCTCAATGAGTGAGGCTTTGTAGCAAGTCTCCAACCCTGTTTTCCTAGCATAGCTAGGTTGTAAGTTTACAGGTCCTTAAAACCAAGTCCCCCCCCACTTCTTCTCCCTGAAAATAATATCGCATCTGATCCACTACAACAATTTCTTATCTCTCCTTTGACCCCACTAAAATTGCATCATCATTTTATGAATATCATCAAGTAAGACATCAGGTAGTTAGCTTATTGAGTATAGAAGTATAGCAGTTGCTACAACCTTAATCAATACTTCTCTCCCACTAATTGATAATAAGCTTTCCAGTGCTGAAGGTTCTTTACAACTTTATCCTTGATATAGCTAAATGTGGCAGTTTTAGATCTATTTATTGTAGCTGGTAATCCAAGATACTTGTCTTTGGCGCCAACATTAGGGACCTGTAGCAATGCTGCCAAGTTTGCTCGAACTGTTTCAGGGGTATTCTTGCTAAAAAAAAACTGCTAATTTTTGTAGGTTAACTACTTGTCCACTCACTTTACTGTATAATTGTAAGATATTCATAATATTTTGGAAGTTCCAGCTATTTACTTTGCTAAAAAGTATGGAGTCATCTGCAAAAAAAAAGATGAAAAATAGAGGTACAGCGGCTATTTAGTCTCAGACCAGTAATAACATCACTCTGTTCTCCTTTATGGAGCAGATGGGTTAAACTTTCTGCACAAAGAATAAAAAGATAGGGAGATAGAGGGTCGCCTTACTGTAACTCTCTCCGTGGTCTAAACAAACCAGGTTGTTGATCGTCCACAATAACAGAGTGTGAGACTGTACTCACACATTCTCTAATCCATCCAATACATCTTTCATAAAACCTCAATTGCTTCATCATCGCCCAAACAAACCTTCATTCTACCGGATCGTATGCCTTGCTTATATTTAGTTTCACTGCCATGTCATAACTACCATAACTTTTATTTTCCAAAAGTGCATAAACTCGTGCAATTAGAACATTGTCGCTAATTAAACGACCTTTAACAAAAGCACTTTGGTTATCACTTATCACCTTATTCATTAATAGCTACATCCTATGAATTAGTACTTTAGAGATAATTTGTAGAAAACACTACTTAGGCTAATCGGCCTTACCTGATTCATAGAAGTTGAATTTAGGACCTTCGGTATTAGGCATATTTAAGTGTGGTTAAAAGATTTAAGCAATCTTCCTCCTGAAAAGAAACTCCCAACAGTCTTGACCACTTTAAAACCAATGATGTCCCAATAGAATTAGTAGAACTTAGCACTAAAACCATCATCCCCAGGCACCGAGAAAGGTTTAATGGAGAAATCTACCTCCTTAATTAACCTCTTTTTCAGTAATCGGACGAGTGAGCCTGAATTTTATATGCCTATCCACCTTTTTCTTCATGTCGTCCAGTACTTCGGAAGGATCTCTAGGATTTGAGGTAGAGAATAGCTCCTCAAAATAGTTTTGAGCAATATCCGAGATGCCTGCAGGGTTAGATTTGAAGTTTCCTTCACTGTCTTCCAATCTGAGAATTCTATTCTGTCTGTTTTGGGTTTGAGTTCTCGCATGGAAAAAATTGGTGTTTTGTTCGCCCCAATTAAGCCGTTGAACCAGTGACTTTTCCTTCCAGTATGTCTCTTCCTTTTCATAAGCATCAACTAATTCTTCCTCCATTCTTCTTAACTCCTCTTTATTTACTTCTTCATTCTTGTTATTCTCCTCCTCAATTTTTTGTCAAAGCTCTAGGATGAGTTTGTTGGAGTTCTGGTTGGAATTCTTTTGCCATATTTCTACCATACAATGTCTACATTGTTTTAACTTCCAGTACAATTTAAACATCGGTGATCTCACAACCTCCAATTCCCAAAACTGCTTTACTATCCTCCTTGTCTCTTTCTTTTCGCACCATCTGTCTTGAAATTTGAACCTGTGCTTCTGCTGTCTCATATCCACATCAGAACTTAGGGATCTATGGTCTAACCCAATGTCCTCCAAATGTTGAATTGAAGCTCGCGAGTATGCTGACCTTAGTTGCATCGAGACTACACATCTATCCAACCTCTCTCGGATCAGGTTTGGACCGAACTGCTTGTTACACCATGTGAATTTTGGCCCTTTAAACCCAAATCCACCATCTGCCCTCTATTAACAAAATTGTTGAAAGTTTCTATTGAGGGTGTCGATTTCATCCGAACACCCTTTTTCTCATGATAGGCTAAAATAGTATTGAAATCACCTATTACAAGAAAATTCTCATTTGCATAATAAACCATCTCTAGGATTTCTTCATATTGACTTGATCTCATATTATCATCACAACTCAAATGCACCGCAAAAACATTCCACTCTTTTTGCAGCTGCTGTTCTTCCCACCTAAAGTGGATAAAAAATTCATCATGTTGCTGAATTGTTACCCGAGTTGCACTCTTCCAAGCCAGCACTAATCCCCCCGCAACTCCAATGGGATCTATACAATAAAACTGTCAAAGCCGACCTTCCTACATAGTCTTTCCACATGCGAAGTAACATTTTTTGTTTAAGATAAAAGCATTACTTCGAGAGAATGGGATTTATAAATCCCTTTAATGCTGTGAACTGATAAGAGTTTTCGCAAACCCTGACAGTTCTATGCCATCATCTTCATGGGTTATTGGGTGCCTTTTCTTGGGTGGAACTGATGTGGGATAAATGTCGGTTAGAAATTTTTACAAAAAAAAAAAAAATAATTCCGTTGCAAGTATAGTCCTAACCAAACAAATAACCCTCAATCAAAGTTTAAATTATTTGTCACAAGTACAAACCCCAATAAAAATAAATTGAAGTATTCAAACCTCGGGTCGTCTCTCAAGGAATTGCAGGGAAGTGTGCATTTTATTGGTTATGGGTTTGTATATTTTTGGGTTTTGGGTTTGATAGACAAGAAAATAAAGATAACAAGAAAATATAGCTAACAACTAAGAAAAGTTTTGGTAAGAAATGAGAATTGGAAGTCCTATCCTCATTATCATCCCCAATTGTGATGGCAAATGTAAATTGCCTTCACTTAGTTAACCTCTAACAAATGAAGGAAAGTCAAGTGCATACAATCAACTTGAGTTCACAAGTCCTAGTCAACTCATAGTGAAAGACTAGATTTAGTGACGCTCAAGCTAACCGACAATCTTCAATTACCAATCAACAAGAGATTTTGATAATTCAAGAGTCTCTAAATCACTCAACCCAAGTCAAGAGTACAAAAATCTACACTAAAATCCAACCAAGAATTTTATCAAATACTTGGAAGGCATAAAAGAAAAGCATCATAAAAGTGCAAGAAATATAAAACCTAAACTACCAAATGCAAGAATCAATAACTAACAATTAAAGAAAGCAACAATAAACATAGAAAACATAAATTACATTAATAGAAATCAAAAGTAACAAGAGTTCATAAACATAAAAATGACATAAAAGGGAAATTAACAATGTAAACAAAGAGATCCAAGACAATAAAGCATAAAAACATAAATGAAACTACACTAAAATAAGAATTAAAGAGAAATTAAACAAATCTATCCTAATTTCTAGAGAGAAGAGAGAGATTCTCTCTCTAGAAAACCTAACCTAAAGCATGGTAAAAACCTAATTATGACTACTTGGTTCATCCCCCTCCAATCTTTGGGTTCAAAAGTATCAGAAATGAGTTGGATTTGGGCCTCCTTGAGCTCAGAAATCGCCCCCAGCATGTTCCTTTAATGAGGTCATGTGACCAGTGTCACGCGTACACGTGGGTGATACGTGCGCTTCGCTTGGCAAAATTCCCTCTCACGCGTACGCGTGGGTGATGCGTGCGCATGGCCTTGAATCCACCAAATCCTCATTACTTCATGAATTCTCCACTTTGCATGCTTTTTCTTCATCCCTTCAATCCAACCTTTGCCTTATAAACCTGAAATCACTAAACAAACACATCAAGGCATCGAATAGAATTTAAGTGAATTAAATTTAACAATTTTAGGGCCTAAAAAGCATGTTTTAACTCTTAAGCACAATCTAGGGGAAATTCATAAAACCATGCTATTTCATTGAATAAATGTAGGAAAAGTTGGTAAAATCCACCAAATTCAATACAAAATAAACCATACAATTGTGGTTTATCAACCTCCCACACTTAAACAATAGCATGTCCTCATGCTAAACCAAGAAAGACAAGAAAGGAGGTATGGATATTTATTTAATGCAAACTATCTATATGAAATCTATCTATATGCATGCAACTACTTGGTCAAAACAATTCAATTTCCAAGAATACATATATGAACATAAGGGCTAAAGCAATCATAATCCAATTAAATCCAGAATTGAATTGAGTTATTAAAAAGAATTATAAACTTGCAAGATAAGAGATGATCATAGGTGAAAACATGTAATTGAATAATTGAACCCTCACCGGATGTGTATCCGCTCTAGTCGCTCAAGTGTATAGGGTTGATTCACTCAATTTCCTTATAATCATGCTTTCTAAGATTTGTTTTTTATCTAACAATCAACAATTATTCAATGCATGCATACAAATATCATGAGGACTTTTCTATAGGTTGTAATGGGATTAGGGTAAAGGTAAGGATGCATATGGTCAAGTGAGCTTGAAATTTGAACCTTTGACTAACTTAAGCTCTCATCTAACACATACAACAACCTATACAATTCAAAGCAAATGTAACTACCCATTCTTCACTTTTTCACACACTCATACATTCTTTTCAATTCACAACCCATATGCATTGCTATTATTACTTTACTTTGGGGCATTTTGTCCCCTTTTTATTGCTTTCTTTTTTCTCCTTTTTCTTATTTTCCTTCTTTTTTTCTTTTTATGTTTATAGTTTTTCCTTTTTTTTTCAAAATAAAATATATACAAGAGTATCAATGCATATGGTTTAAACACTTAATGTATGAGTATGTACCCAATTCCCAAGATCTTCAACAAAAATAGAAACATACACTTTATCTCTACCAATGTTTCCAAACTTTCCCACACTTAAATGACACACACTCTCACTAGCCTAAGCTAATCAAAGATCCAAATTAAGGACATTTATTATTTTCTGCTTTAAGGCTAGTAATGTGCTAAATTTAAGAATAAAAGGGGTTAAAATAGGCTCAAAATTGGCTAACAAAGGTGGATAAAAGGGTAAGGCTATTTGGGTAAGTGAGCTAAATGAAATGAAGGCCTCAATCATATAAATGCATTCATACACAGAATAATGGACATAAAGACTCAAACAAATCAAAGATTACAATCATATAAAGAGAATAATACACACAAGAATGAAAATAGTGGTTATACGATGCAACCACATAATTAGGCTCAAAACTCACAAGGTTGTGTGTTCTTAGCTCAAAAACATGTTCCACAATATGTAATTCAAGCAAGTTTCATGAAAAATTTTTACTCAAATCAATTGGGATATCAATGCCCTATATAAGAGGAGTTTTCTAGAAAAATTTCATTATTTTGACTAAGCTTGTTATATATATGCAAACTAAGAAAATGCAACTAAAAATTTTAAAAGACCTAAAAATAACAGAAAAAATTAAAATGCGAAAGTGCTAGGATTAGAAATTTGTCACCCAAAAATCGCTGATCGGTCGGAAGACCTCCCTACACTTAAAAGTTTGCACCGTCTTCGGTGCATTCAAAGATGAGCAAGGGGGTACGACGACTTTCCGGATTGCCACCTTCAGCTGGTGGATCAACCGGCTGCTGTATGTTCTTTTCTCTGCTTCCCTTTTTGCTTACAGTGAATCATCCTGAAAGATAGACAACAGGATAGTAAGACGAATAAATACAAAAGCAAGGAAGCATGAATTGTTGGAATGAGGTATGAATCACTAAAATGAAGTGAGTGAATAAGTGTGTGACATTAATGAACTAAGTGTGTCAGAACTGCACAAAAGGGGGGAAGCACTTCACTCATTTTAGTGTGCCTGAGATGCTTCAAAGGAAACTTGTTGGTTAAGACAACAACAAGGGATAAAGAAGTATGAAAGCATCCAAGAAAGAATCAAGCAACAAAGTATAACCTCAACAAAGAAATCCAACAATGACTATTAACAGCAATGATACCAAAATAGCATGCTATCAATAATCAGCAGCAATAAACAGTAAACAAGATTAATAATCCAACACTTATCATGAAAACAGAAAATTAAACTAACTAACTAACTACTAGCAACTAACAACTAACTAATATAAGGAAGATGATAGTAGATGGTAAATAATGGTGCTAGATGATGGTTGGAGAGGGGTAGAAGAGAGGAGAAGAGAAAAGAAGAAAAGAAATGGAGAGAAGAGAAGAAAAGAAGTGTGTGAAGCAGGGGTGCCCACGCGTATGCGTGGGGTGGCAAGTTTGGAATGCGACGCGTGCGCGTCTGGCACGCGTAGGCTTGGAATGGGGAAAATAGCGGGTGACGCGTACGCGTGGGACGAAATTGTGTTAGACGCACAGTGTTCGCACCCTTCGTGCACAACTCTCTATTTGGAATCATACAGCAGCAGCACTCACGCACCATTCCTGCATGGTGGTTTTTCGGGGGTCACGCATACGTGTGGGTGTTTGGAATCTTGGGGTCACGCGTACGTGTGGATGGGTGCTCTGTTTTTCAAAATTTTTCAAGTTCTAACACCAAACCAAGCATTCCAAACATCCAAACAGTCATCTAAGCACCACCAAACCTTATTAAATATACTAAACTACCAAATAAACTTAACTAACTAAACTAAACATGAAATTAAACTAATTTTACCAACATTTACAAAAGCAAAGAAATAAAAAGATGTTACCATGGTGGGGTATCTCCCACCTAGCACTTTTATTTATTGTCCTTAAGTTGGAAAATTGGGAAGCTCCTTATTATGGTGGCTTGTGCTTGTACTCATCCTTGAACTCCCACCAATGTTTGGGCTTCCAATAAACTTCAAAGTTCAAAATTAATAGCTCCAAGTTTTGATGAAGTTCAACACAAGCTAAGGGCTCCCAAAATTGATCCTCTTGAGGTCGGGATCTGATGTGTTATATTTGTCAGTATAGAATCTTCCAATAAAATTCCGTCGTTAGTATAGTCTAAACCAACAAGCTATAATGCACTAAATTTAGAAAATGTGTCACCAAAATTCAAAATCAATAACCGGGAGTAGAATCCCGGGTCGTTCTCCCTAGGAGTTGCCTTAAGATGCACATAATTGGTTATGAGTTCTCTTGGTATTTTGGAATTGAATACAAGAAGAGTAAATGAACTTGAATTAAAACAATGAGCAACTAACAATTAGACTAAGGAATACAAGAACTTAAGCTAGCAAGTGAATGACAATCAATCAATGTAAAATCCTTGGCTAGGATGTGAGAATTGGAATTCCTATCCTCATTGCCTCCATCAATTGTGATAATAATTTGTTATTGCTCCACTTAGTTAACCTCTAACTATGAAGGAAAGTCAAGTGGAGATAATCAATTTGAGTTCACAAGTCCTAGTCAAATCCTAAGGAAAAACTAGCTTTAGTGGCATTCAAATCAACTAGCAATTTCCAATTGTCAATCAACAAAAGAATTTGACAATTCAAGTATCTCCAATTACCCAACCCCCAAGCCAAGAGTGAAAATCTACTCCATAGCTATAATTGATATTTTCTCAAACACTTGGTGAACAAGAATGCAAGACATTATGAAATTAAGAAGAGAATTCAAAACTAAAGCTATCTACTACAAGCAATTAACCACAATCAAGCAATTAACAACAATGAATATGAAATTTCTCAATGTATTAATTGAAATCAATGTAAACAAGATCCAAATCCTAGATCTAAAATAACTAGAGTAAGAAGAATACTAAATTGAGAGTAGAATAATGAGGTCTACAAATTATAGCAATGAAAAATTGAATTCAAAACAAATCTAACCAAAAGATCCAAGTGAAATTGCAATTGAGAAAGCCAAAATCTAGAGAGAAGTGTGAGTTTCTCTCTCTAGAATCATAAATTGCAAAACTAGCTAAAAATTCTCTAATGTGTCAAATTCCCCTTCCTCCTTGGTCCCTTGGGTCTTTTCCCTCCAGAATTCAGCTCAAATTAGGCCAACCGCGATTTCACTAATGAAGTCACGTCCCGAGCGTCATGCGTTCGCATCGTCTAGATTTTTGCGAGCCACGCGTACGCGTCAAGCACGCATACATGATGAGCGGATAATTTATACCCTTTTTGGCATTGTTTTTACATAGTTTTTAGTATATTTTAGTTACTTTTTATTATATTTTTATTAGTTTTTATTCAAAAATCATATTTCTGGACTTTACCATGAGTTTGTGTGTTTTTCTGTGATTTCAAGTATTTTCTGGCTGAAATTGAGGGACCTGAGCAAAAATCTGATTCAGAGGCTGAAAAAGGACTGCAGATGCTGTTGGATTCTGATCTCCCTGCACCCGAAGTAGATTTTCTGGAGCTACAGAAGCCCAATTGGCGCGCTCTTAACTGTGTTGGAAAGTAGACATCCTGGGCTTTCCAGCAATATATAATAGTTCATATTTTTCCCAACATTTGATGGCCCAAACTGGAGTTCAAAGTCAACCTAAAATATCTTGGCGTAAAACGCCCAAGCTGGCACCAGAATTGGAGTTACACGCCCAAACTGGCACCAAAGTTGGCGTTTAACTCCAGGAACAGCCTAAGCACAAAAAAGCTTCAATGCTCAGCCCAAGAACACACCAAGTGGGCCCCGGAAGTGGATTTCTACACTATCTGTACTTAGTTACTCATTTTTTGTAAACCCTAGTAACTAGTCTAGTATAAAAACTACTTTTAGAGATTTATTTTACGTCTTTGGTTGAATCTTTTATCTTTTGAATTTGTATGTTCACGTTTGGAGGCTGGCCTCACGGCCATGCCTAGACCTTTTTCACTTATGTATTTTCTACGGTGGAGTTTCTACACCCCATAGATTAAGGTGTGGAGTTCTGCTGTTCTTCATGAATTAATACAAGTGCTATTATTTTTCTATTCAATTCATGCCTACTTCTTCTCTAAGATATTCACTCGCACTCCAACCTGATGAATGTGATGACCCGTGACACTCATCATCATTCTCACTTATGAACGCGTGCCTGACAACCACTTCTGTGAGATCAGAGTCTTCGTGGTATAGGCTAGAACCATTGGCAGCATTCCTGAGATCCGAAAAGTCTAAACCTTGTCTGTGGTATTCCGAGTAGGATCTGGGAAGGGATGACTATGTCGAGCTTCAAACCTGCGAATGTGGGGCACAAGTGACAGTGTGCAAAAGGACAATGGTCCTATTTCGATGCTAGCGGGAACCGACAGATGATTAGCCGTGCAGTGACAGTGCATATGGATTTGTTTTCATCCGAGAGGATCATACAGCTTGCCATGGAAGGAGGTAACGCATGGTTGGAAGAAGGCAATAGGAAAGCAGAGGTTCAGAAGCGACAAAGCATCTCCATAGGCTTATCTAAAATTCCCACCTGTGAATTACATAAGTAACTTTATCCTATTTTATATTTTTTTATGATTTTAATTATCAAAACCTCATAACCATTTGAATCTGCCTGACTGAGATTTACAAGGATGACCATAGCTTGCTTCAAGCCGACAATCTCCGTGGGATCAACCCTTACTCACGTAAGGTATTACTTGGACGACCTAGTGCACTTGCTGGTTAGTTGTGCGGAGTTGTGAAAAAGAGTTGAGATTAAGATTGTGCGTACCAAGTTTTTGGCGTCATTGTTAGAGATCACAATTTCGTGCACCAAGTTTTTGGCGCCGTTGTTGGGGATTGTTCGAGTTTGGACAACTGACGGTTCATCTTGTTGCTCAGATTAGGTAATTTTATTTTAATTTTGAGCTTTTTATTTTTATTCTTTTTATTTTCAAAAAAAATTTTTCAAAAAAAAAATTTCAAAAAAAAAATATAATAAATAAATAAAATAAATTATTCTATGTTCTTCAGAATTTTTAAGAATGAATTCTAGAGTTTCAGATGATATTTGAAGCCTGGCTGGCTGCTAAGCCATGTCTAATTTTTTTGGACTGAGGCTTTCACTTATCATTGCAAAAGCTTTTTGATTCTCATCAATTCAGCTGTTGTATGTCTGATTTGTATGCTGAAACTTGGCTAGCCATTGGCCATGTCTAATCTTTTAGACCGAAGCTTTCACATAAAGCCTGGCTGACTATTTAGCCATGTCTAAATTTTTGGACCGAAACTTTAGACTAACATTGCATGATTCTTGGAATTCCTATTAAAAATTTTGAATTTATTTATTTTCTCTTTCCAAATTAATTTTCGAAAAATTAAAAAAATTAATAAAATCATAAAAACTTAAATTTTTTTTGTGTTTCTTGTTTGAGTCTTGTGTCAAATTTTAAGTTTGGTGTCAATTGCATCTTTTTAATTTTATTAAAATTTTCGAAAATTCATGCATGTGTTCTTCATTAATCTTCAAGTTGTTTCTTGATGATTGTCTTTGTTTGATCTTTACATTTTCTTGTTTTGTATCTTTCCTTGTTTTTCATATGCATTTTTGATTTATTAGTGTCTAAAGTTTAAAAATTTTTTAATTTTGGAGTCTTGCATGTTTTTCTTTTCTTAAAAAAATTTTCAAAAATATGTTCTTGATGTTCATCATGATCTTCAAAGTGTTCTTGGTGTTCATCTTGACATTCAAAGTGTTCTTGTATATTTTTCTTATTTTGATTCATAATTTTTATGTCATGTTTCATTTTGATGTTTTTCTCTTTCTCATTAAAATTCAAAAATAAAAAAAAATATCTTTCCCTTATTTCACTCATAAATTTTGAAATTTTGAATTGATTTAGTCAAAAGTTTTAAAATTTGATTGTTTCTTATTAGTCAAGTCAAAATTTCAAATTAAAAATTCTATCTTTTTCAAATCCTTTTTAAAAATAAAATCTTTTTCATTCTTTTTATTATTTTCGAAAATTCTCAAAATAAATTTTCAAAATCATTTTCTTAATTTTGTTTCATATTTTCAAAATTAATGCTAACATTTAATGTTTAGATTCAAAAATTTTTAAGTTGTTACTTGCCTATTAAGAAAGGATCAATCTTTAAATTCTAAAATCATATCTTTTAGTTTCTTATTAGTCAAGTAATCAACTTTAATTTTCAAAAATCAAATCTTTTTAATTTTCTTTTCAAATCTTTTTCAAAATAAAATTTCAATCATATATTTTTCAAAATCAATTTCAAAATCTTTTCTAACTTCTTATCTTTTCAAAATTGATTTTCAAATCCTTTTCAATTAATCACTTAACTTTTTGTTTGATTTTAAAAGTTTACTATTTTAATCATATCTTTTTCAAAACCACCTAACTACTTTTTCGAAAATCACTAACCACTTTTTCAAAAATCTTTTTAATTAATTAATTTATTTAGTTTTCAAATTTTATTTTATTTCTTCCCTTAATTTTCGAACAATAACCAATAATTAAAATAAAAACAAAAATATTTTCCTTTTATTTTAATTTAAAATTCGAATTTTCTCTCTCTCTCATCTCTTTCTATTTATTTATTTATTTACTAACACTTTTCTTCTTCTTATAATTCGAACCCTCTCTGCCTCTCTGTGTTCGAATTCTTCTTCTTCTCCCTTCTTCATTCTACTCTTCTATTCTTCTACTCACATAAAGGAATCTCTATACTATGACATAGAGGATTCCTATTCTTTTCTGTTCTCTTCTTTTTCATATGAGCAGGAGCAAGGATAAGAACATTCTTGTTAAAGCTGATCCGGAACCTAAAAGGACTCTAAAGAGGAAACTAAGAGAAGCTAAAGCACAACACTCTAGAGAGGACCTGACAGAATTTTTCAAAAAAGAAGAAGAGATGGCCGAACCCAACAACAATGGTGGAGATACAAGGAAGATATTTGGTGACTTTATTGCACCCTCTTCTGACTTCTGTGGAAGAAGCATCTCAGTTCCTGCAATTGGAGTAAACAACTTTGAGCTTAAGCCTCAATTAGTTTCTCTGATGCAGCAGAATTGCAAGTTTCATGGACTTCCATTGGAAGATCCTCATCAGTTTTTAGCTGAATTCTTGCAAATCTGTGACACTGTTAAGATCAATGGGGTTAATCCTGAGGTCTGCAGACTTATGCTTTTCCCTTTTGTTGTAAGAGACAGAGCTAGGACATGGTTGGACTCACAACCTAAAGATAGCCTGAACTCTTGGAAAAAGTTGGTTAATGCTTTCTTGGCCAAATTCTTTCCACCTAAGAAGTTGAGCAAGCTTAGAGTGGAAGTCTAAACCTTCAGACAAAAGGAAGGTGAATCCCTCTATGAAGCTTGGAAAAGATACAAGCAATTGATCAGAAGGTGTCCTTCTGACATGTTTTCAGAATGGAGCATCATATGTATATTCTATGATGGTCTGTCTGAATTGTCCAAGATGTCATTGGACCACTCTGCTGGAGGTTCTCTTCATCTGAAGAAGACACTTGCAGAAGCCCAGGAACTCATTGAAATGGTTGCAAATAACCAGTTCATGTACACTTTGAAAGGAATCCTGTAAATAATGGGACAACTCAGAAGAAAGGAGTTCTTGAGATTGATACTCTGAATGCCATATTGGCTCAGAATAAAATATTGACTCAGCAAGTCAATATGATTTCTCAGAGTCTGTCTGGAATGCAAGCTGCATCCATCAATACTAAAGAAGCTTCCTCTGAAGAAGAAGCTTATGATCCTGAGAATCCTGGAATGGAAGAAGTGAATTACATGGGAGAATCCTATGGAAACACGTATAATCCTTCATGGAGGAATCATCCCAATCTCTCATGGAAGGATCAACAGAAGCCTAATCAAAGCTTCAATATTAATAATGGTGAGAGAGCACGGTTTGGCAATAACAAACCTTTTCCATCATCTTCTCAGCAACAGACAAAGAATTCTAAGTAGAGCCACTATGACTTAGCAACTGTAGTCTCTGATCTATCTAAGACCACTCTCAGTTTCATGACTGAAGCAAGGTCCTCCATTAGAAATCTGAAGGCACAAATGGGTCACCTGAGTAAAAGAGTTACTGAACTCCCTCCTAGTACTCCCCCAAGCAATACAGAAGAGAATCTAAAAAGAGAGTGCAAGGCCATAAACACGTCCCACATGGCCGAACCTGTAGAGGAGGGAAAGGCAGTGATTTCCAGTGAGGAAGACCTCAATGGACGTTCACTGGCCTCCAAGGAGTTTCCCAATGAGGAACCAAAGGAATCTGAGGCTCATATAGAGACCATAGAGATTCTACTGAACTTACTGTTGCCATTCATGAGCTCTGATGAGTATTCTTCATCTGAAGAGGATGAAGACATTGTTGAAGAGCAAGTTACTCAGTATCTAGGAGCAATTATGAAGCTGAATGCCAAGTTAATTGGTAATAAGACTTGGGAGGATGAACCCCCATTGCTCATCAATGAACTGAATGATCTGGTTCAACTGAAATTACCTCAGAAGAAATAGGATCCTGGAAAGTTCTTAATACCTTGTACTATAGCACCATGACCTTTAAGAAGGCTCTGTGTGACCTTGGGTCAAGTATAAACCTCATGCCCCTCTCTGTAATGGAGAAACTAGGGATCTTTGAGGTGCAAGCTGCAAGAATCTCACTAGAGATGGCAGACAATTCAAGGAAAGAGGCTTATGGACTTGTAGAGGATGTCTTAGTGAAGGTTGAAGGCTATTACATCCCTGCTGACTTCATAATCCTAGAGACTGGGAAGGATGAAGATGAATCCATCATCCTTGGAAGACCCTTCCTAGCCACAGCAAGAGCTGTGATTGATGCGGATAGAGGAGAGTTAGTCCTTCAAGTGAATGAGGACTACCTTGTGTTAAGGCTCAAGGATCTTCTTCTGTAACCATGGAGAGGAAGCATGAAAAGTTTCTCTCAATACAGAGTCAAACAGAGCCCCCACACTCAACTTCTAAGTTTGGTGTTGGGAGGCCAACATCAAGCTCTGAGTCTCTATGAAGCTCTCTAAGAGCTTCACTGTCAAGCTACTGACATTAAAGAAGCGCTTATTGGGAGGCAACCCAATGTTATTTAATTATATTTATTTATTTTCCATTGTTATTTTATGTTTTCTTTAGGTTGATGATCATGTGAAGTCACAAAAACAACTGAAAAATCAAAAACAGAATGAAAAACAGCATTAAAAGTAGCACACCCTGGAGGACAGGCTTACTGGCATTTAAACGCCAGTAAGGATAGCAGAATGGGCGTCTAACGCCAGCCTGGCAGCATTCTGGGCGTTCAACGCCAGAATGGGCAGCACTCTGGGCGTTTAACGCCAGAAAGGGCTGTCTGGCACAGGCTGGTGTTAAACGCCAGAAATGGGCAGTAGAGTGGCGTTTAACGCTAGGAAAGGTAGCAGAGCTGGCGTTAAATGCCAGAATTGGCACAGAATGGGCGTTTGAACGTCAGAATAGTGCAGGGACTCAAATTTCTTGACACCTCAGGATCTATGGACCCCACAGGATCCCCACCTACCCCACTTCTTCTTCTCTCCTCTTCACACCTTTCCATGACACTCTTTCCCATACACCCTTGACCAATCACCTCAATACCTCTTCTCCAAACACCATTCACCTATAAAATCTTACCCTCTTCTCCATACTCTCTTCACCACTCACATCCATCCATCATAAAACCCCACCTACCTCACCATTCAAATTCAAACCATTTCCCTCCCAAACCCTCCCCTTCATGACCGAACCCCCCCTCTCTTACCCTATAAATACCCCTCCTCACTACCTTCAATTTCACGCAACATACACACTACAATCCACCTTGGCCGAACCTACACCAAGCCTCCATCTCCTCCATTTCTTCTTCTTCTACTCTTTTCTTTCTTCTTTTGCTCGAGGACGAGCAACCATTCTAAGTTTGGTGTGGGAAAAGCTAAAGCTTTTTGTTTTCCATAACCACTAATGGCACCTAAGGCCGGAGAAACCTCTAGAAAGAGGAAAGAGAAGACAATTACTTCCACCTTCGAGTCATGGAAGATGGAGAGATTCATCTCAAAGGTCCATCAAGACCACTTCTATGAAGTTGTGGCCAAGAAAAAGGTGATCCCTGAGGTCCCCTTTAGGCTAAAAAAGAGTGAATATCCGGAGATCTGACATGAATTTCGAAGAAGAGGTTGGGAAATTCTCACCAACCCCATTCAACAAGTTGGGATCTTAATGGTTCAAGAGTTCTATGCTAATGCATGGATCACTAAGAACCATGATCAAAGTGTGAACCCGAACCCAAAGAATTGGCTCACAATGGTTCGGGGGAACTACTTGGATTTTAGTTCAAAAAATGTGAGGCTAGCATTCAACTTGCCAATGATGCAAGGAGATCCTCACCCTTTCACTAGAAGGGTCAAATTTGATCAAAGGTTAGACCAAGTCCTTAGGGACATTTGTGTGGAAGGCGCTCAATGGAAGAGAGATTCAAGAGGCAAGCCGGTTCAACTAAGAAGGCTTGACCTCAAACCCGTGGCTAGGGAATGGTTGGAGTTTATCCAACGCTCTATAATTCCTACTAGCAACCGGTCTGAAGTCACAATAGACCGGGCTATCATGATCCATAGTATCATGAATGGAGAGGAAGTAGAAGTTCATGAGATCGTATCCCTAGAACTCTACAAGGTGGCGGATAAGCCCTCTACTTTCGCAAGCTTAGCCTTCCCTCATCTCATTTGTCACCTATTTAATTCAGTTGGAGTTGTCATAGAGGAAGACACCCTCATTGAAGAGGATAAGCCCATCACTAAGAAAAGGATGGAGCAAACAAGAGAGCCCACTCATGGACCTCAACAAGAGCATGAGAAAGTTCCTCATCATGAAATTCCTGAGATGCCTCAAGGGATGCACTTTCCTCCACAAAACTATTGGGAGCAAATCAACACCTCCCTAGGAGAATTAAGTTCCAACATGGGACAACTAAGGGTGGAGCACCAAGAGTATTCCATCCTCCTCCATGAAATTAGAGAAGACCAAAGAGCCATGAGGGAGGATCAACAAAGGCAAGGAAGAGATATAGAGGAGCTCAAGCACTCCATAAGATCTTCAAGAGGAAGAACTAGCCGCCATCACTAAGGTGGACCCGTTCTTTAATTTCCTTGTTTTTTTATTTTTTCTGTTTTTCGACAATTATGCTTTATGTTTTGTCTATGTTTGTGTCTTTATTACATGATCATTAGTGTCTAGTGTCTATGTCTTAAAGCTATAAATGTCCTATGAATCCACCACCTTTCTTAAATAAAAAATGTTTTTAATTGCAAAAGAACAAGAAGTACATGATTTCGAATTCTATCTTGAAATTAGTTTAATTATTTTGATGTGGTGGCAATACCTTTTGTTTTCTGAATGAATGCTTGAACAGTGCATATTTTTGAATTTGTTGTTTATGAATGTTAAAATTGTTGGCTCTTGAAAGAATAAAGAAAAAGGAGAAATGTTATTTGATAATCTGAAAAATCATAAAATTGATTCTTGAAGCAAGAAAAAGCAGTGAACACAAAGCTTTTAGAAAAAAATGGGAAAAAAAAGAGAAAGAGAAAGAAAAAGCAAGAAGAAAAAGGCAGTAACCCTTTAAACTAAAAAGGCAAGGGTAGAAAAAGGATTCAAGGCTTTGAGCATTAATGGATAGGAGGGCCCAAAGGAATAAAATCCTGGCCTAAGCGGCTAAACCAAGCTGTCCCTAACCATGTGCTTGTGGCGTGAAGGTGTCAAGTGAAAAGCTTGAGACTGAGCGGTTAAAGTCGTGGTCCAAAGAAAAAAGAGTGTGCTTAAGAGCTCTGGACACGTCTAACTGGGGACTCTAGCAAAGCTGAGTCACAATCTGAAAAGGTTCACCCAGTTATGTGTTTGTGACATTTATGTATCCGGTGGTAATACTGGAAAACAAAATGCTTAGGGTCACGGCCAAGACTCATAAAGTAGCTGTGTTCAAGAATCAACATATTGAACTAAGAGAATCAATAACACTATCTGAATTCTGAGTTCCTATAGATGCCAATCATTCTAATTTTCAAAGGATAAAGTGAGATGCCAAAACTGTTCAGAAGCAAAAAGGCTACAAGTCCTGCTCATTTAATTGGAACTAAATTCATTGATAAGTTTGGAATTCATTGTATATTCTCTTCTTTTTATCGTATTTTGATTTCAGTTGCTTGGAGACAAGCAACAATTTAAGTTTGGTGTTGTGATGAGCGGATAATTTATACCCTTTTTGGCATTATTTTTACATAGTTTTTAGTATGTTTTAATTACTTTTTATTATATTTTTATTAGTTTTTATTCAAAAATTATATTTTTGGACTTTACTATGAGTTTGTGTATTTTTTCTGTAATTTTAGGTATTTTCTGGCTGAAATTGAGGGACCTGAGCAAAAATCTGATTCAGAGGCTGAAAAAGGACTGCAGATGCTGTTAGATTCTGACCTCCCTGCACTCGAAGTGAATTTTCTGGAGCTACAGAATCCCAATTGGCATGCTCTCAATTGCGTTGGAAAGTAGACATCCTGGGCTTTCCAGAAATATATAATAGTCCATATTTTGTCCGAAATTTGATGGCTCAAACTGGCGTTCAAAGTCAACCTAAAACATCTTGGCGTAAAATGCCCAAACTGGCACCAGAATTGGAGTTAAACGCCCAAACTGACACCAAAGCTGGCGTTTAACTCCAGGAACAGCCTAGGCACGAAAAAGCTTCAATGCTCAGCCCAAGCACACACCAAGTAGGCCCCAGAAGTGGATTTCTGCACTATCTGCACTTAGTTACTCATTTTTTGTAAACCCTAGTAACTAGTCTAGTATAAAAACTACTTTTAGAGATTTATTTTACGTCTTTGGTTGAATCTTTTATCTTTTGAACTTGTATGTTCACATTTGGAGGCTGGCCTCAAGGCCATGCCTAGACCTTTTTCACTTATGTATTTTCTACGGTGGAGTTTCTACACCCCATAGATTAAGGTGTGGAGTTCTGCTGTTCTTCATGAATTAATACAAGTACTATTATTTTTCTATTCAATTCATGCCTACTTCTTCTCTAAGATATTCACTCGCACTCCAACCTGATGAATGTGATGACCCGTGACACTCATCATCATTCTCACTTATGAACGCGTGCCTGACAACCACTTCTGTTCTATCTGCAATGGCTTGAGTGTGTATTTCTTGGCCTCCTGGTTCACGATGCATGGTTGCCTCTCCTGACAACAGAGCATTTCATTTCGTGAGATCAGAGTCTTCGTGGTATAGGCTAGAACCATTGGCAGCATTCCTGAGATCCAAAAAGTCTAAACCTTTTCTGGGGTATTCCGAGTAGGATTTGGGAAGGGATGACTGTGACGAGCTTCAAACCTGCGAATGTGGGGCACAAGTGACAGTGTGCAAAAGGACATGGTCCTATTTCGACGCTAGCGGAAACCGACAGGTGATTAGCCGTGCGGTGACAGCGCATATGGATTTATTTTCATCCGAGAGGATCATACAGCTTGCCATGGAAGGGGGTAACGCATGGTTAGAAGAAGGCAATAGGAAAGCAGAGGTTCAGAAGCGACAAAGCATCTCCATACGCTTATCTGAAATTCTCACCTGTGAATTACGTAAGTAACTTTATCCTATTTTATATTTTATTTATGATTTTAGTTATCAAAACTTCATAACCATTTGAATCTTCCTGACTGAGATTTACAAGGATGATCAAAGCTTGCTTCAAGCCGACAATCTCCGTGGGATCGACCCTTACTCACGTAAGGTATTACTTGGACGACCCAGTGAACTTGCTGGTTAGTTGTGCGGAGTTGTGAAAAAGAGTTGAGATTAAGATTGTGCGTACCAAGTTTTTGGCGTCATTGTTAGAGATCACAATTTCGTGCACCAATACGCGTCGATGAGATTTTCGCCCAGCCTCGCGAACGTGTCAAATTTTGCGCACCAATCTTAGCATCATGCTCCCACGCGTGCGCGTCGGCCACGCGTGCGCGTCACAGCTAATTCTCCAAAGCTCCCTTCTTTCACGTTCCTTCCATTTGTGCATGCTTCCTTTCTCTCTTCTAGCTATTCTTGCCCTATAAACTCTGAAATTACTCAACAAACATATCACGGCATCGAGTGGTAATAGAAGAGCATTAAAATATAGCATATTTAAGGCCTAAAAAGCATGTTTTCAACCATCAAGCAAAATTAGGAAGGAGACACAAAACTATGCATTTTATATGGATAAGTGTGATAGGATATTGATAAAACCCCCAAATTCTGCACAAGTTAAATGCTAAAATTGGGATTTATCAAATCTCTCCGTACTTAAACCAAGCATGTCCTCATGCTAAAAGGGATTGAAAGACCAAAGAATCATAGGAGAATGGGGATTTATTAAATGCAGTTTACCTATATGGATGCAACTAATGCAAATGTATCTATCTACTTGGTCAAATGTGAATCAACTTCCAAGAATATATATGAGCACATAGGGCCAAAATGACAAGATAATTCATGAATTCTACCAATTCAAACATCAAAGTAGAGTGTACATAACTTGCATGAAAAAAGCTCGTGAAAGCTGGGAACAAGGAGTTGAGCTTCAAACTCCTCACCGGAAGTGTTTGCACTCTATCCTCTCTAGTGTTTAGGGTTGACCACTCAATTCTCGTCTAATCATGCTTTCTAAGATTTGTTTTTCATCTAACAATCAACAATTATTCAATGCATGCATACATATATCATGAGGTCTTTTCATAGGTTGTAATGAGGTTAGGGCCAAGGTAAGGTTATATATAGCTATGTGAGTTCAAAATTTGAATTTTTGATTAACATAAGCTCTCACCTAACCTACAACCTATACAATTCTAAAGCAAACCTAACTACCTATTCTTCACTTTTTTTCACACACTCATGCATTTTTTTTTATCACATCCCATATGCATTGCTTATTATTGAACCTTACTTTGGGGCATTTTGTCCCCTTTTTATTTCTTTCTTTTTCTTTTTCTTTTCTTTCTATTTTTTAATATTTTTTTTCTATTTTTTCCTTGTCTTTTTTTCCTTTTTCAAACTAAAAAAAAAATACAAGAGCATCAATGCATATGGTTTAATTTTTAATGCATGAGTATGTACCCAATTCCCAAGATCTTCAACGAAAATACAAAACATACTTTTACCTCAACTAATGTCCCAAGTTTCCCCACACTTGAATGATACACACTCACTAGCCTAAGCTAATCAAAGATCCAAATAAAGGACATTTATTGTTTTTCGCTTTAAGGCTTGTAATATGCTAATATTAAGAACAAAGGGGACTTAAAATAAGCTCAAAATCGGCTAATAATGGTTGATGAAAGGTAGGCTATTTGGGTAAGTGAGCTAAATAAAATGATGGCCTCAATCATACAAATGCATGTATACATGGAATAATGGACATAAAGAATCAAACAAATCAAAGATCACAATATAGAAAAAGAATAATCACACAAGAAGAAAAAGTAGTGGTTATAAGATGTAACCACACAATTAGGCTCAAAACTCATATGCTTGTGTTCTTAGCTCAAAAATCATGTTCCTGAATAAATTTTTCAAGCAGGATTAACACAAAAAAAATTTTTTAAATTGGTAGGGTGCCCTAAAGACGATTTCTTGGAAGAGAAGTCATCACCCTAACCAAGTAGTCCTAACATGCAACAAGTGTTCAAATACAAAAACTAATCATGCAATCTATTCTAACTAACGAAAGAAAATCAAAATCATGGGTGTTGAAGAGAAAAGGGTTGTTACCTACGGAAGTCGGTAACCGACCTCTCCACACTTAGAAATTTGCACGGTCCTCCGTGCCATTGGTGATACGCAAAGTGGGATTCAGGTCGCCACTTCTACCATCCGTCTCTTGAGTGCTTGCTTCACTGTGGTCCGAAGTGGATGTGGAAATGTCTGGCTCTTCCATAGGCGGGTTAACACAACCCCAAAGCTTCTTCATGTAAGCAAATCGGCGTTTATTCTGCCGCTCATATCAATCCACTTTTTTAGTGAGCTCAAGAAGCAGTTGATGGGTGGATTTCTGTGGTGTTGAAGAAGTGGTAGGAGTGGTGGAAGGAGGAGCCATGTCAAGGCTTGTGGTGTCCGCCGGAGGCTTAAGATATTTTCCGCTCGGGACGATGTCACCATTCGCCGGAATTATTGCCTTCATGTCTCTAGCCCCGTGGGGAACACCAACAGCAGCAACCAAATCTGTTACCAGGGTTGGAAATGGGAGGTTACCCTTAGCATGGACGTGATAAACCCCGTTTTTAGGGTTTATCATGCATAGAATCTAAGGGTTTTATCAATGATCTTCCACACTTATTCAAATAAAACTGCATGATTTCGTGTCTCTTTCCCATTTTACCTCATAGATGATAATATGCTTCTTTTGCATCAAAATTGAGATATTGTAATCCTCCTCTATTACCATTAGATGCCTTGATCCGTTTGTTAAGTGATTTCAGAAGTTATAGGGCAAAAAAGGCCAAGGGGAATGGAGGAAGCATGCATGAACGGAAGGAGCATGAAACAAATCAAAGAATTGAAGTTTGGACATGCACGCGCATGCGCACCGTGCGCATACGTGTGGATGCGCTCATCCAGAGCCAGTGCAGTGGAGCCGAGCGAGGAGCCGGCGTGCTTATATGGCTGGGCCATATCTCTTATGACTCTCGCGCGCACCGTACGCCTACGCGCAGATCGCAAAAGAGCCCAAGGACGCGTACGCGCGCAGTGCGCGTACACGTCAATATGCGCACATGATTTTTTAAATGAAACACGTGCCCAGCGATTTCAAGGGGTTTCCAGGCCCTGTTTTGGAGCAGATTTTGGAGGGAAAAGCTTAAGAAGACCAAGGCTTAGGGGTGTTAGGGAAGGGGGAGTGATATTTTTGGAGATATTTTTAGGAAGTTAGTTACATTTTATTTTAAGAGAGAGAAACTCCAACTTCTCTATAGGTTTTCATCCTCCATTGCAAGTTTCCTTTGAATTCTTGGTGAGATCTATTGCTAATTGACTTTTTGTTTTGCTATAAGTGTAGATCTACTCTTCTTCTACTCTTGATTGATGTTCTTTTGGTTCAATTTCTTAGATCTAGATTCGGTTCACTTTGTTACTTTGAATGTTGATTAATGAATTGAGGTTTCATTTAATTGTGTGATTGTTGATGATTATTTGGAATAGATAGCTTTAATTCGGTTCTCTTCTCTCAATTACCTCATGTTTTCTATAATTGCCTACCAATTGTTTGTGATAATGACAACCTTAGCTATGGAGTAGATTCCTCTCACTTGGCTTAGGGGTTGAGTTATTGGAGATACTTGAATAGTGGATATCAATTGTAGATTATGAATTGAGAATTACTAATTAGCTTGGAGTGCACTAAAGCTAGACTTCCCTAGGGTGAGACTAGGACTTATGACTCAAGTTAGTTACTCTCACTTGACTTTCCTCCATTGTTAGGGGGTTAACTAAGTGAAGCAATAATCAACTCTTATCATAATTGAAGGAAACTATAATGATGGAACTTCCAATACTTACCCTTGGCCAAGGCTTTTATTTCCATTAATTGTTGATTGCTTTGCTAGTTTGAATTCTTGCACCAGCTCTCAAAACCATAAAAGCTTTCCTAATCAATGATGCACATTCTAAAGCAATTCCTAGGGAGAACGACCCGGGATCAATACTCTCGGTCATAGATTTTAGAATTGTTTGATGCGGTATTCGTATGTTGGTTAGACTATACTCACAATCGGATTTATCACTAGTTTCTAATCGGCATAAGAATATTTACGTTCATCAAAATGGCGCCGTTGCCGGGGAGTTGCTTATGTGTGCCATTCTATTAGTTAGTGTGAATATGTTAATATGTGAATACTTGCATTTCTCTCTTAATTGATTGTTTGCTTGTTTGATTGTTAGTTAGGATTAGTCTTTGTTTAGATGCCGATTGATGTCATGAGTTTTTTATCTCCTTCATTGTATGATGCGTTCACTACCAAATCCGAGCTTAGTACCCTTTGATTCGGAAATTGAAAGAACCTTGCTTCATATTAGGCAAGCTCGGAGGCGGTTGATCTTTGAGGAAGGTGAAAAGGTTCTTACCAATTCACCAACCATATCATCGTCATCCAACGAAGGCACCAATTACTCTTCCGTTGATACTACTAATAGTTTTCCTTTTGATCTATGTTTTGACAACATGGCCACTCCAAGAAGAGTTACTCTCAAGGAAGTGGGTGCACCGGATTTTGTTCTCCAACCTCTACATGTGCTTCATCCCAACTTGAATTCAAACTTTGAACTCAAGACCGCTCTCATCAATCTCTTACCAAAATTCCATGGACTTCCCGCACAAGATCCAATTAGACACCTCAAGGATTTTCATGGTGTATGCTCGACTACTAGGCGGGAAGGATCCGATGAAGTGGCTATATGGTTGTTTGCCTTTCCCTTCTCTCTTGAGGGAAGTGCCAAGGAGTAGTTCTATACCTTACCTAGTAATGTTGTGTCCGATTAGGATTTGCTTATGAGAGAATTCGTTGATAAGTTCATGCCCGTGGAAATGACGGACAAGTTAAGGAAGGAGATCTCATGTATTGTACAAGGCGAGATGGAAACTTTGTATGAATATTGGGAACGGTTTCGCAAACTTCTTGATTCATGTCCCAACCATATGATTGACACTCAAGTCTTGCTTAGCTATGTATGCCAAGGCATGAGATGCTTCAAGCAACGGTTCTTTGTCAAAGTATCAGACGGCGGAGGAGGCATGGCAACTCATTACCGACTTGGCCGAGTCCACTCAACATGCTAGACGAAGAGTCAACCGTCCAAAGGCCGTAAATGAAGTTTCCTCTAGTGGTGAGACCGCTACCCTTACCAAGACTTTGTGTGAAATGACAAGCCTTCTAAAGCAACTCCAAGTGAATCAACAACCACCTCCATCTCAACAACAACCTCCTCCTCAAAACCAACAATGTCAATAATTGGTCCCTCAAAGAGTGTGTGGCATTTGCTCATGCTACTCCCACTACACGGACAAATGTCCAAGTCTCCAAGAAGATAACACTCTAGCGGCTACCCACAACTTTTATGAATGCCCCTACTATGAATGTTCCAATCAAGGATACCATAACCAAGGGAGCAATTCTAACCAAGGGTACCCCCAACAAGGAGGCAACTATAGCCAAGGGAGTAACAATTCCAATCAAGGATGGAGGGATAGCTCCAACCAAAGTTGGCGGGACAATTATCAACAAGGAGGAAGGGACAACGAAGGCAACCAAAGGTGGAACAACAACACTTCACAAAACCGTTATTCACAAAACCCTCCAACCCAACAACCAAATCAAGGAAGGAACTATCAAACCTACATACCACCTCATAGACAACTACTTCCACCTAATCAACCCTAAGCACCACAAATTACCTACCCTTCCACATCTCCAAATCAAGATGACACACTCCGATCCATACTCCAAGGACAAAAGGAACTCCAAAACACCCTCAACTCAAGTCTTAATGGCCTCACTTCTACTCTCCAAGCTCTCATTGCTCGCATGGAGCCACCTTCTATTCCTACTCCTCAAGCATCAACCTCTAGTGCCATACCCTCTCAACCTTTGCCCAACCCCAAAGGTGGCATTAACGCCGTAACATTGAGGTCCGGAACGCAATTGAAGGAAAGAGATTCAACGGCACCTAACCCGATGAAAGTTGCTCAAGAAGAAGATGGAGTTGAGATAGAGGAAATTGAAGAGGAGGAGGAGTCACATGTAATAGTTGAAGATGAAGAACCACAACCAAGGAGTGAAGTCCCTAGAAAGGAATAAATTTTAGAGGAAGTGGCTCAACCAATTTCATTTCCTACATTGGCAAGAAAGGCTAAGAAGCGTGTGGAGCTTGACCCAACAATGGTAAAGATGTTAAAAAAAGTGGAGGTAACTATCCCCCTCTTTGATGCTATACACCAAGTGCCTAAATATGCGAAATTTTTTAAGGACTTGTGTATGAACAAAGATAGAATTCATGAGTTGGAAACCATTCCATTGGGTAGTTCCATTTCGGCTTTGATGGGATCCATTCCGGAAAAGTGTGTTGATCTGGGTCCTTGCCTAGTTTCTTGTGTCATTGATGGAGTCCAATTCATTGATTGTATGTGTGACCTTGGTGCATGCGTTAGTATTATGCCTCTTTCTATTTATCATCTATTGAAGCTCCTACCGTTGAAGCGGTCGGCGGCTAGGTTTGTCTTGGCGGACAAGAGCATAATAACCGTGTCGGGTATTACGAAAGATGTGTTGGTCGACATAAAGGGTTTGATATTCCCAATTGATTTCCATATCATTGAGATGCCACCAAGCGAATCCGAGAGGGCATCATCTATCCTACTTGGGAGGCCATTTTTGAGGACCTCTAGATTCAAGTTGGATGCCCATTCGGGAACTTACTCATTCAAGATAGATGGGAGAGTTGTAAGTTTTAGTCTAGAAGAAGCAATGTGGCAGCCACCGGAGAACCATTCCGTATTCCGATGTGATTTAATTGACAACATTGTGGCGGAAGTGCATTGCACAAAACTAGAAGAGAAAAAATATGATTGAAGAAAATAGTGAAGATCCAAGTGAAGAAGTTCAAGCGGCAAGCTAAGAGCAAAAGCTAGAATTGAAGCCATTACCACTCCACTTAAAGTATTCATACCTTGATGAAGCCCACAAGTTTCCGGTGATTATAGCAAGAGAACTCAATCCTCAACAAGAAGAGAAGTTGCTACTCATTTTGAGGAAGAACAAAAGGGCAATAGGGTGGAGTTTGGCAGATCTAGTGGGGATAAGCCCCCAAGTGTGTGAGCACCGTATCTTTTTGGAAGAGGGAGCTAGACCCGTGAGACAACCTCAAAGGCGATTAAATCCTACTATTTTGGAGGTTGTCAAGAAAGAGGTAACACGGTTACTTGAGGCGGACATCATCTACCCTATTTCGGATAGTGAATGGGTAAGTCCCGTTCAAGTTGTACCTAAGAAGTCCGGGGTAACCACAATTAAGAATGAAAGCGGGGAGCTCATAGCAACACGGGTGCAAAACTCTTGGCGAGTATGCATAGACTACCGGAGGTTGAATGCGGCCACTATAAAAGATCATTTTCCACTTCTGTTTATCGATCAAATGCTCGATTGATTATCCGGTAAGTCTCATTATTGCTTCCTAGATGGCTATTTGGGATACTTCCAAATATACATTGCTCTAGAGGACCAAGAAAAAACAACATTTACTTGCCCTTTTGGAACTTATGCCTACAAGCGTATGCCATTCGGCTTATGCAATGCACCGGCAACTTTCCAAAGGTGCATGATGAGCATATTTGCGGATTTTCTAGAGCAATGCATGGAGGTATTCATGGATGACTTCACGGTATATGGTGATTCTTTTGATCATTGCTTGGATAGTCTTGAAAAAGTTTTGGAAAGATGTACTAAAACCAACCTTGTCTTAAATTTTAAGAAATGTCATTTCATGGTCAAACAAGGCATTGTTTTAGGACATATTATTTCCAAAGATGGTATCTCCGTAGATCCGGCTAAAATTAATGTTATATCTAGTTTACCTTACCCCTCTTTCGAGAGGGAGGTCCGCTCTTTTCTTGGACATACAGGATTTTATTGGAGATTCATCAAGGATTTTAGCAAGGTAGCATTGCCTCTCTCAAGGTTGCTACAAAAGGATATTGAGTTTGATTTAAGCAAGGAATGCATGGAGGCTTTCAATAAGCTCAAGGTATCGTTGACCCAAGCTCCCATTGTGCGAAGGCCGGATTGGAGTAGGCCATTTGAAATAATGAGTGATGCTTCAAATTTTGCCGTGGGAGCCGCGTTAGCACAATGCGAGGGTAAGAATCCATATGTTATAGCCTATGCATCAAAAAATTAGATGGAGCCCAATCCAACTACACTACTACCGAAAAAGAATTTTTGGCCATTGTTTTTGCCTTGGACAAGTTCCGAGTATATTATCTCGGTTCAAGGGTGGTAGTGTACTTGGATCATGCGGCATTAAAGTATTTGTTGGTAAGAAGGAATCCAAACCGAGATTAATTAGATGGGTTTTATTGTTGCAAGAGTTTGACTTAGAAATCAAGGATAGGAGTGGTACGCAAAACCTAGTGGCGGACCACCTAAGTCGCCTTGAACACACAAAAGGCGATACTACTCCTATCAATGATTCTTTTCCCTTTGAGGGCTTGCATGCAATCTCAAAAACCATTCCTTGGTATGCACCAATCGCCAATTACTTAGTATCTCGCTCCTTCCCTCCTAATCTCTCCAAACACCAAAGGGATAAGCTAAAAAGTGAATCCAAATACTATGTGTGGGATGACCCATACCTTTGGAGATGTGGGGAAAATCAAGTAATTCAGAGGTGCATTCCACAAACCGAATTCCACTAAATCTTGGAAGCTTGCCACTCCTCCGAAGGAGGAGGCCATTTTGGACCTCAAAGAACGGCAAGAAAAATCCTAGATTGTGGCTTTTGGTGGCCAACTCTTTTCAAGGACTCTTCTCATTTTTGTAAATCTTGTTCTCAATGCGTTAGATTTGGTAATATCTCTAAGAAGGATGAAATTCCCCAAGGAACCATGCTATTTTGTGAGATTTTTGACGTGTGGGGAATTGACTTCATGGGGCCATTCCCAAATTCTAATGGTTTTCTCTACATTCTACTCGCTGTTGATTATGTGTCCAAATGGGTGGAAGCGATACCCACCCAGACAGATGATGCTAACATAGTCCTTTCTTTTGTGAGAAATAATATCATTTGTAGATTTGGGTCGCCACGAGCAATCGTGAGCGACCAAGGTTCACACTTTTGCAACAGAAGAATGGAAGGACTCATGAAGAAGTGTAGCATCATGCATAAAGTAGCCACGGCCTACCACCCACAAACAAACGGCCAAGTCGAGGTTTCTAATCGGGAAATTAAACGCATCTTGGAAAGGATTGTGAAACCCAATAGGAAAGATTGGAGTGCCAAGCTCACTGATGCATTATGGGCCTACCGAACAGCATACAAAACGCCAATTGGCATGAGTCCCTTTCGGTTGGTGTATGGCAAAGCTTGCCATTTGCCGGTGGAAATAGAGCATAATGCGTATTGGGCCATCAAGGAGTGTAACCCGAGTTTGGGTGGAGCCGGAATGGAGAGAAAACTACAATTAGCGGAGTTGGAATGTTTGAGGCTTGAAGCTTATGAGAATTCTAGACTTTACAAGGAAAAAATGAAAGCCGTGCATGATAGGAACATAAGAGGCAAAGAATTTAAAGCCGGTGATCTAGTCCTTCTTTACAATTCTAGATTGAGATTGTTGCCCGGTAAACTAAGGTCAAAATAGGAAGGCCCATATCAAGTAGTGAAGGCGGAACCCTATGGGGTTTACTATTTGTGCCATCCCTCAAGGTCGGATATCTTCAAGGTCAATGGGCATTGTCTCAAGTTGTATCATGGTGAGCAAATGAAGAGCAACAAAGAGGTTGAGGTATTCCTTTTGGAAGATGCACCTCTTGGCAAAGAACAATGAACAAAGAGGTTGAGGTATTCCTTTTGTAATTGTTTAGCTACACTTTTGCTTGATTAGCATTGCTTGTGCCTACCTTGGATAACTTGTTCATAAAGACTTGCATTGATTTTTCCATGAATGACTTGATTGTGTGGTAGAAGCACACTTCTCTTTAGATTTTGCATTGATTTTTGGTGTTTTTGACTTCTTTGGCTTGTTTGGCCAGTGAATACATGATAATTAGGCATTTTTTCTATTCATTCAAAAAAAAGAGGGGGGGGGGGGGACAGGCATGCGTGCACTGTGCGTGTATGCGTCCCTAGGCTTTCGCAACCCGTGGGCCATTTACCAGAGAGTTGTGCAAATTCTGGGCCAGTTTTGGGCCCTGGGCATAACCAACATCACGCGTGCACACACGAAACGCGTACGCGTCCATGTTAATTCAGGCAAAAACACGCGTGCGCGCACTAGCCGCGTACGCATCACTACTACGTTTTGCGACCCTGGGCCATCGTCCAGAGAGTTGTGCCCTGGTTGGGCCAATTTCATGCTACTGGCCCAGCTCAACTCACGCGTAGGAGCACCTGGCGTGCACGCATACCTCGACCATAATGCCAATCGACGTGTCAGCGCACCGTGCGCGTCCGCGTTGCTCAACAAATTTTACTTCCTGGTACTTTTTCCTAAGAGTTGAGCCAGAGTTGGGGCCAGAGTTGTGCTGAGGGTACAACACATATGCACGCGCATGCGCAGCTTGCGCTCGCGCACACCCTCACATTTCGCTACTTCACGCACATGCGCACCGTGCGCGTCCGCGTCGTTACTAATTTTGCCCATGCGCGCGCAAGCATGCATGGCACGCGCGCGTCGGTTTTGCGAACCAATTGAATGAAAGTGTGCCTTTCTCCCTCCATTTTCTTTCCTTCTTCTTACCACCACCCCTCTTCTTCACCTCTACCCTCCTCTACCATCCCTACCTCTCATTCTCTGCCACCTCCGGTGGCAACCACCACCTCCGGCGGACCCACACCTCTTTTCCCTCTCCTCTTCTTCACTAACCTTTCTCTCACCTCCATACCCTATCTCCTTCTCCCCCTTCAAGGTACCCCTCCTTTCTAAATCTTTTGTCTTTAGTTCCCCTTCTTTTTTTTCCATCCCCCTAATTACATGCTCTTATTTTTTTAAGTAGTTGCATTCATGATCTCTTTGTTTATTGCATTTTATTTCTTTCTTTCCTTTCATTTTCTCATGGGTGTTCTAAGTGGAGCTTACTCTTGCATTGATGAGTTTGTTTGATTTACTTGCTTTCTTTTGTATTTAGTGGTGTGATATGATGATTGTTGATGCTTTATGGGATTCTACATTGTCACTCTTCTCTAAGTTTTTGTCATAAAGGGATGCACACCACGTGTTTCATATGACTTCTTGAAATCATTTTGACTAAGTGTTCTCTATTTTGGTGTTCCTTCTCATTCACTTGTTTGTTCATGTATACATTGAGCTTACTATATTTCTTGTTTCATTTCTACAAGCTCATCCCATATTTTACGTACTTCTTGTTGTTATTGTTATGAGTGTGCGCTTCTCATGCTTCGTGTTCGCATGCCTATACCGCTCATGTATCACATGCTAGTGACTAGCTATGATCTTCATTATTGTCTTAGTTACATATTGCAGCTGTCATGTATCTAAGCCACTTATTCTTTTGTGCTTTATCACTTGCATGATTATTCTTTCTTGGCGCCTCTTTAGGCTTAATTTCACCAACTTTCCTTCTTTTCTAGGATGGTGCTTGACGTTAGGATTTTTGCCAGTAAAGAATTTCATAAAAGCAGTCGCGTTGTATATATAGTCTCTAAACCGACAGAAATCCCTTCGTACAAACGTTTTGGTTATCACAAGTAACAAACCCCTTTGAAATTGATAACCGAGTATTCAAATCTCGAGTCGTCTTCTCAAGGAATTGCAGGGAAGTATGTTCTTATTATTGGTTATGAGTTTTGTAAATTGGGGTTTTGGAAGTAAGGCGGGAATATGTTATATGACAAATAATTTAAATGGCAATTAAAAATAAATAAATAGCTGCAAGGCAAACTTTTGGCAAGGTATGAGAATTTGGAAGTCCAGATTTAGTTATTCTTATCAACAACAATGAAAGTTGAATCTTAATTCCACTTAGTTAACCTTTACTAAAGCAAAGGAAAGTCAAGGGACTAATTAGTTTGATCTTCGAATCCTATTTATTTCCTAAGAAAAGATTGGGATTATTGAAGTTCAACTCAATTGGCAAGATAACAATTAATAATTATGCTGTTGAATTGCATAACTCCTGAGTTACTGATTTCTTAACTAAAACCAAAAGGAAAAGAGTAAACCTACTGGAATAAAAAATGTCTTCAGATGGGAAGCAGTAATCATGTAAATAAAAGAAAGCAATCATGAATTGAAATACCTCAAATAACATTAATTAAGAAAATTATATGTAACATGGAAGAGTTCATAAATTATATAAAAATAAAGAACCTGGGATTGAGAGTCACTCCTAAAACTAAGAGAAGTCCTAAATCCTAAGAGAGAGAGGAGAGAACCTCTCTCAAAACTAATCTAAATCATGAGAAGTGAATTATGTGAGCCTCCCATGAATGGATGCATTCCCCCACTTTATAGCCTCTAATATGTGTTTTCTGGGCCGCAAACTGGGTCAGAAATAGCCCAGAA
The DNA here is from genome assembly GCF_059453495.1 of Arachis ipaensis. NCBI lineage: Eukaryota > Viridiplantae > Streptophyta > Magnoliopsida > Fabales > Fabaceae > Arachis > Arachis ipaensis. Next base: position 117,338,911 of record NC_142435.1, on the reverse strand, counting down.
TTCACTGGTTGCGAATTCAAATGCGCTGATTTCCGTCACTGCGACGCGGCCGCATGGATCACGCGATCGCGTCGCTTAGCGTCAGAGGAACTATAGCAAATTATATATCAAATCGAAGCCCCGGACATTAGCTTTCCAACACAACTGGAACTGCATCGTTTGGACCTCTGTAGCTAAAGTTATAGCCGTTTATGTGTGAAGAGGTCAGGCTGGACAACTTAGCAACTTCTTCATCTTCTTGTATTCCTTCCACTTTTGCATGCTTCCTTTCCATCCTCCAAGTCATTCCTGCCCTATAATATCTGAAAACACTTAACACACATATCAAGGCATCTAATGGTGATAAGAGAGGATTAATAATAAGCAAATATAAAACAAGAAGCATGTTTTCAATCAAAGCACATAATTAGGAAGGCAAATGTAAAATCATGCAAATAGTATGAATAAGTGGGTAAAGAGTAGATAAAAACCACTCAAATGAGCACAAGATAAACCATGAAATAGAGGTTTATCAACCTCCCCACACTTAAACAATAGCATGTCCTCATGCTAAGCTCAAGAGAAACTATAAAGGTGAAGAGGAATGATAGAATGTATGAAATGCAACCTACCTATATGAATGCAACTACATGCAAAAATGTTTCTACCCTACTTGGTTAAAAGCAAATAAGTTCTCCAAGACAAACATAAATCAGATTTCACTAATTCAAATTATACAATAAGAGACAAGTAAACTTGTAAGAAGACAGCTCATGAAAGCAGGGAACATAGAATCAAGCATTGAACCCTCACTGGTAGTGTATATCACTCTAATCTCTCAAGTGTATAGGGTTATTCACTCTACTCTTCTCTAGTCATGTTTTCTAAATCTTGTTCTTCATCTAACCAACCAACATATATTTAATGTACCAATGCAAATATCATGAGGTCTTTTCAAGGTTGTAATGGGGCTGAGGTAAAGGTAAGGATATATGTATGGCCAAGTGAGCTATAATATGAATCTTCAATTAACCTAAGCTCTCACCTAATATACATATACTCTATATACATTTAAATTCATAACTAGCTACCCATAATTCCCACTTTTGTATAATTTCCATACTCATGTACCAAATTTTCTTTAATTTTTATCACATGTGCATTGATCTTTTATTAACTTAACATTGGGGTAATTTTGTCCCCTTATTTATATATATATATATATATATATTTTTTCTTTTTTTCCTTTTTTTTTGTAGAGAAATAAACATAACTTATCAATACACATGGATTTTCTATTATTTTATCTATTTTGGTTTTTCATGAGTAGGTTCCCAAATTCCTAATATTCAAATAAATTAGAAACATGTTACATTCCCTTATCAACCCATGTTCCCACAATTTTCCCAGACTTATTTGATACACAATCTCTATCTTAAGCTAACCAAAGATTCAATTGGGATAATTAATTTGTTTTCTGCTTAAAGCTAGTGATGTGGTAAAATATAGAACAAATGGAGATTAAAAGGCTCAAAGTGGCTGACAAGGGTGATTTAAAGGGTAGGTTTATTTGGGATAAGTGAGCTAAAATCAAACAATGGCCTCAATCATATGCAAGGATGTAAATATATTAAATATTGGACATATAGAATGGAACAAAACTTAAGATTGCAATCATAGAGAAGTAAACACACAAGAATAAAAATTTATGGTTAAATAATGTAACCATATAAATAAGCTCAAAATCTCACAGGTTGTGTGTTCTTTGGCTCAAAAACCATGTTTCAAATACAACTTCAAACAAATTTAACAAAAAATTTTTCAATTTAAATTAGTGAAAATTTTCAAAAATAGGGTCTTTAGAAGAATTTTATTACTTTAACCAAGTAGTAACTAGATGCATAAAATCAAACAAATATGCAAATGCAACAACTAATTTAACAAAGAAAATTAAACATTGGTGCTAAAATATGAAGTGACTAACCCATGGAAGTCGGTATCGACCGACCTCCCCACACTTAAAGATTGCACCGTCCTTAGTGCATGCTGAGATGTGCAGGTGGACGGGCTGTTCCAACTGATGCTTTTCTTCAAGGATTGTGCTGATGGACTTGTTTGTCTCCCCATGTAAACGTCTTCCGGTTCCCTTTCGGGTGGCCATCCTGAAAGAAAAAGGGAAGAAGAGTAACCCAGAAATAGAGATAAGAAAATAAAAGAAGTATGGGTGGGTTAATGCCAAATGATAAGGGTCTCATTTACATGGTAGCTACAACATGCAAGTGAGAAAACAATAGAAGCACATGGCATACCAGTGGTGCAAAAATTGCAACAAGAGGGTGTGGGTAATGCAAAATAGTGTAAGTACATATCAATGCAAAAGGAATATCAGTATTTATAAAAATTAGCATTGACTTATTAATAATAATGCCCAATTAGAATAAAACAAGTCATGAAGCACCAAGATAATACCAGAAAAGATATAACAGTTGAATAAGAACATTTAACACCAATGAAAAATAATAAATTTAGAAAAGAAAATAAAAATATGCACAAAATGAAAATGCAATGAATGAAATATGCAAATAAATTAAGTAAAATAAAATCAAAGATAAGAAGAATGAGAAGGGAAAGAAAGGAAGAAGAAGTAAGTAGGAAAGGAGGGAGGAAAAATTAGGATTGAAGAAGAAAAGATAAGATATTTGGCAAATTAGGATAAGTTGTGTGGCGCAAGCGACGCGATCGCATGGGGCACTCGGTCGCGCGACTTGCGCTGATACTGATTGATGCGGTCGCGTCGGTCACGCGGTCGCGTGACCCGTTTTATGCTACTAGCGCGAGGGCAGCCTCACACTCGCACAACTCTCTGTTCAAAATCATTAGTTGCTAAATATTGGGTGACGCGATCGCGTGGGGCATGCGATCGCGTGAGTGGGCTTTCAGAAGGACATGACGCAGACGCGTGAGGCACGCGATCGCGTGAGAGGAACTGCGCGTCCAGCGCCAGTCCAGCACCACTCTAGCACAACTTTCGGGTGTGCACCACTTTGACATCGAAATCCTGGTCACGCGGTCGCGTGGGGCACGCGGTCGCGTGGGGCACGCGGTCGCGTGGGGCACGCGGTCGCGTGGGGCACGCGGTCGCGTGGGAGGCCATTATTCCCATATGACGCGGTCGCGTCAGCAACGCGGTCGCGTGGGATGATTTGTGCCATTGGCACGCCTCCAGTGCTGCTCCTGCATAACTCTCTGTTCATATTAATATTGTCCCCCATCTCCTTGCGACGCGGACGTGTTGCTGATGCGGTCGCGTCGCGTGCTCTCTTTTTTTTTATATCTGAAAAAAAATGCAGAATGCAGTGTTAATATGAATGTTATGCAAAAACTCTAGGTTCAATATAATAAAATAAAATAAAACTTGAAAACAAATAAAACTAAATAAAAATGAAAAAAAAGAACGATCATACCATGGTGGGTTGTCTCCCACCTAGCACTTTTAGTTAGAGTCCTTAAGTTGGACATTTGGTGAGCTCCCTGTTATGATGGCTTATGCTTGTATTCATCTAGGAATTCCCACCAATGTTTGTAATTCCAATAGCCTCCGGGATCCCAAACTAGGCATGTAAAGCCCTTGAGAAGTTTTAAACAGGTTTTCAGGCTTCCAGTATGCTGAATGTCAGAACAGACTCCAGGATCCCAAACTTTGCTTTTACACCCGTCTTCGTGTTGATCATCATGATTCCATTCGGGTAGCAAGCAATCTGAATTCTCACTAAAGCAGCCAAACAACTTTCTAGACCCATTCAGTTGAGCTTTACACCAACCTTTGCGTTTAAACTTAAAACTTCCAACCATAATGAACCTTGCAGGAGAATTCTTACCACTGACCATCTTCCTCTTACTCTTAATGTTACAAAGAGCTCTAAGTTGACCATCCGTCTCCAATAGCCCATATTCAAGTGGTATTAGAAAGCTAAGGGATATGAATTTTATCCACTTGAATGTTGTGAAGGATGATGGCAACTTAGGGGGAGGTATTGTTAACGAAATTGCAAGCTCCACTCCTTTGTGCTCTTCTCTGACAATTTTCACCTCTTTGCAAACTTCTTTAATTTCAACCTCTTCATCTTGGTAGATTTCTTCCAATTCAGTCTCTTCTGCACTACTTACCAAAGGCATAGGAGGTTGTGCTTCTTCTTCTTGAATCTCCATCTCTTGATTAACCTCTTCAAAGTCTTTAGCCATGACATGCCTTGGAGGTTGTACACTCTTCTCAACATCAACATCAAACACCGTGGAAGGAGGCTCTGTGACTGGACTTTCCAATGGAGGTACAGCATCTCTTAAGTTTGTAACCACTTCTTCCTTTTTAATAATTGCTGCTTTGTCCAAGTGTTTAAGTATAAAATCATACTCATCCTCGATGAATTTCTTTCCATGACAACTCCTTTCAACTACTCCTTCATCTTCAAGGGTGTCTCCTACCTTTACCCATAGGGCCTCCTCTAGCTCTTTATGAAGTATGGATTCGCGAAGATGATTCCTTCTTTTCTGTTCCATATCAATAGCATAATTGGAATCATCTTGCTCTTGGATTGATGGATGTGGGTTCTCTTCCATGGAAGGTGGTGATGGGATGAAAAGATCATTATGTGGTTGAAAAGGAAGTGCACTAGAGCTTAAGGGTTGGATTTTGGAGGTAGAGGGTTGGTTCATGCGGGATATAAGATTTTGGAGTGTAGAGGTGAGACCAATGATGTTAGAGATGAGTGTATTGTTATCCAATGGAGGTTGGGATGGATCTATGTATGGTTCATTTGGTTCATAGGGTGGTTGGTATGGTGGATGTGGGTTAGGGTCATGTGATGATGTCTGGTAGTAGGGGGCTTGTGAGTATGGTGGTCCAGAGTTGTGTTGAGGAAAGGGTTCATAGGCATATGGTGGTGATTGTTGATAGTCCATTGGAGGTGGTTGTTGCCATGAGGGTTGGTTAAATCCTTGTAGCTCCTCCCATCTTTGATTATTCCAACCTTGATGCCTGTTCTCATTATAGTTTCCATTCCTAACAACAACATTGGAATCAAACTTGAAGCGAGAGGGGCGAGAACTCATAGTTAGTTAATAAAATAAAAATAAAAACAAATTTTAAATTAAAAGGTTATTTAAATTTTGAATTTGAAAATTAAATTTTGAAATTTTGAATTTTAAATTTTTGAATTTTGAATTTTTGAAAATTGAAATTTGATTTTTGAAATAAGATATGATAAAATAAAAAATTTTAAAATAAAAACCAATAACCTCTTAACTTAAGAAAAAGCAAAAATAAAAACAAAAATAAAAACAAATAAACAAGCAAAAAAAATAAAAATAAAATATTTACAATAACCAATAATAAGGCACACGTTTGCAATTCCCCGGCAACGGCGCCATTTTGACGTTAGGATTTTTGCCAGTAAAGAATTTCATAAAAACAGTCACGTTGTAGATGTAGTCTCTAAACCGACAGAAATCCCTTCGTACAAATGTTTTGGTTGTCACAAGTAACAAACCCCTTTGAAATTGATAACCGAGTATTCAAACCTCGGGTCGTCTTCTCAAGGAATTGCAGGGAAGTATGTTCTTATTATTGGTTATGAGTTTTGTAAATTAGGGTTTTGGAAGTAAGGTGGGAATATGTTATATGACAAATAATTTAAATGGCAATTAAAAATAAATAAATAGCTGCAAGGCAAACTTTTGGCAAGGTATGAGAATTTGGAAGTCCAGATTTAGTTATTCTTATCAACAACAATGAAAGTTGAATCTTAATTCCACTTAGTTAACCTTTTCCTACTACTGTATTCACGCTAAGGGGAATCTACCTTTTCCCACTCTAGTGTCTGACTTAGTCGCCGCAGCCGGTGTTCCCCGAGAGACCAAGGATAGAAGGGCCATGATCCCGACGGAGATGTTATTCCAAATGGGAGGTACCTTTACCTTCCGGCGGATACCGAAGAGCCACACTTATCCGTCCCTATGCGCATCCCCTCTTCCTCATCCGCACCACCAAAGTCATCCATGCAACGTGATGAGCGGATAATTTATACGCTTTTTGGCATTGTTTTTAGTATGTTTTTAGTATATTTTAGCTAGTTTTCATTATATTTTTATTAGTTTTTAAATAAAAATCACATTTCTGGACTTTACTATGAGTTTGTGTATTTTTCTGTGATTTCAGGTATTTTCTGACTGAAATTAAGGGACCTGAGCAAAAATCTGATTCAGAGGCTGAAAAAGGACTGCAGATGTTGTTGGATTTTGACCTCCCTTCACTCAAAGTGGATTTTCTGGAGCTACAGAAGCCCAATTAGCACGCTCTCAATTGAGTTGGAAAGTAGACATCCTGGGCTTTCCAGAAATATATAATAGTTTATACTTTGTCCAAGATTTGATGGCCCAAACTGGCGTTCAAAGTCAGCATAGAAATTCTGGCGTCAAAACGCCAGAACTGGCATAAAAGCTGGAGTTAAACGCCCAAACTGGCACAAAAGCTGGCATTTAACTTCAAGAAAAGTCTCTACACATGAAAGCTTCAATTCTCAGTCCAAGCACACACCAAGTGGGCCCGAAAGTGGATTCTGCATCATTTACTCATTTCTGTAAACCCTAGGTTACTAGTTCTCTATAAATAGGACCTTTTGCTATTGTATTTAGAGACTTTTGATCTTTGATTAGTCTTATGCTATCTTAGACCTTTATGAGGGCTGGCCATTCGGCCATGCCTAGACCTTGTTCTTATGTATTTTCAACGGTGGAGTTTCTACACACCATAGATTAAGGTGTGAAGCTCTGCTGTTTTTCATGAATTAATGTAAAGTACTACTGTTTTTCTATTCAATTCACGCCTACTTCTTCTCTAAGATATACACTCGTTCTTCAACTTGATGAATGTGATGATCCGTGACACTCATCATCATTCTCACCTATGAACGCGTTCCTGACAACCACTTCCGTTCTACATGCAATCAAGCTTGAATGTGTATCTCTTGGGTTTCTAATCTAAGATTAGAACCTTCATGGTATAGGCTAGAATTATTGGCGGCCATTCCTGAGGTCCGAAAAGTCTAAACCTTGTCTGTGGTATTTCGAGTAGGATCTGGGAAGGGATGACTGTGACGAGCTTCAAACTCGCGAGTGTTGGGCATGTGACAGATGCAAAAGGATCAATGGATCCTATTCCAACATGATCGAGAACCGATAGATGATTAGCCATGCGGTGACAGCGCATTTGGAACATTTTCACTTAGAGGACGGGAAGTAGCCATTGACAACGGTGATGCCCAACATAAAGCTTGCCATGGAAAGGAGTATGAATGATTGGATGAAGGCAATAGGAAAGCAGAAGTTTAGGGGGAACAAAGCATCTTCATACGCTTATCTGAAATTCCCATCAATGAATTACATAAGTATCTCTATCTTATTTTATGTTTTATTCATATTTTAATTATCAATTCTCCATAACCATTTGAATCCACCTGACTGAGATTTACAAGGTGACCATAGCTTGCTTCAAGCCGACAGTCTCCGTGGGATCGACCCTTACTTACGTAAGATTTATTACTTGGACGACCCAGTGCACTTGCTGGTTAGTTGTGCGGAGTTGTGACAAAGAGTTGAGATTACAATTGTGCGTACCAAGTTGTTGGCGCCATTGATGATCACAATTTCGTGCACCACAACGCATAGAGGAACTCCACAAGAAGCTTGATCGTTATGAGCGGCGTAACCAACGCCGATACACTTTTGTCAAGAAGCTTCTAAGTTGCCTAGCACCGCCTATGGAAGAACCGAAAATTTCCACGTCCACCGGTACGAATAATGATGAAAGCGATAATGATGAAGAAGTGGATGGAGACGTGGAAGCTGATCAACCACTCCGACTCACTCAAGGCACGGAGGATCGTGCCAACTTCTAAGTGTGGGGAGGTCGGTCGGCCAACCAGTCTCCGTAGGTAACACCCGAATAAATTCCTTGAACCTCTTTTCTTAACTAGAGTAGATTGCATACTAGGTCTTTCATTTTTGGCATCTTTTGCATATTAGTATCTCTTAATAAATCCACTTGGTTAGAGCAATGACTTCTATTCTAGAAAACTAGAATTTTACGGCAAACCTACCAATTTTGAACTTTGAAAATCTTTTGATGCTTAACTTGTTTGAAGAATGTATTTTGGAACATGGGATTTGAGCCAAGACCACAAGCAAGTGAGTTTTGAGCCTAATGGTATGGTTACATCTTATAACCACTTATTTTTCCTTCTTGTGTGAAATTGTTCTCTTCCTATGATTGTGATCTTTGATTTGTTTAATTCTATATGTCTGTTATTCCTTGTATTCATGCATGTATATGATTGAGGCCATCATTTCATTAGCTCACTTACCCAAATAGCCTTACCTTTTATCTCCCATTGTTAGCTACTTTGAGCCTATGATTAACCTACTTGTTCTTAATTTAGCACATTACAAGCCTTAAAGCGGAAAACAATAAATGTCCTTATTTGGATCTTTGATTGGCTTAAGCTAGTGTGTGTGTGTGTGTATCATTCAAGTGTGGGAAAACTTGGGACATTGGGTGAATAAAAAGGTAGCCTGGTATTTTTATTGAAATGATTGGGAATTGGGTACATGCTCATGTATTGATAAAATATATAGACATTATGCATTGATGTTAAAGAAAAAAAGGAGAAAAGAAAAGAGAGAAAAAGAAAAATAGTATGAATATATATATATAGAAAAAGAAAGAAACAAAGAAAAAAGAAAGAAATAAAAAGGAGACAAAATGCCCCAAAGTAAAGCTCAATAAGGATCAATGCATAAGTGTTGTGAAATGAAAAGAAAATACATGAGTATGTTAAAAAGTGAAGAATGGGTAGTTAGGTTAGCTTTTGAATTGTATAGGATGTCATAGGTTAGGTGGAAAGTTTAAGCTTATCAAAGATTCAAATTTCAAGCTCACTTGACCAAATATGCACCCTTACCTTGACCCTAGCCCCATTACAACCTAAAGAAAAGACCCCATGATACTTGCATGCATGCATGGAATATATGTTGATTGTTAGAAGGAAAAAATTTTTTGGAAAAGCATGAAGTAGGGAAGGATTAAGTGATCAACCCTATACACCGAGCGAATAGAGCGCAAATACTTCCGGTGAGGGGTTCGAAGCTCAATTCCTTATTCCCGGCTCTCGCGAGCGTTCTTCATACAAGTTATGCATATTTCATTCTGATGACTAGAATTGGTAGAATTTCTATGTGCACATACATATGTGTCTTCTAGAAAGATTGAATTACTCTTGGCCAAGTAGATAGTAGCATGTACCCTAGTTGCATTCATGTAGGTAGATCGCATCACATGAGTCCTACACCCTTGTAGTCCTTTGATCTTTTGCTTTCCCATAGCATGAGGATATGCTATACTTTGAGTGTGGGGAGGTTGATAAACCCCGTTTTTAGGGTTTATCATGCATAGAATCTAAGGGTTTTAACAATGATCTTCCACACTTATTCATATAAAACTGCATGATTTCGTGTCTCTTTCCCATTTAACCTCATAGATGAGAATATACTTTTTTTGCATCAAAATTGAGATATTGTAATCCTCCTCTATTACCATTAGATGACTTGATCCGTTTGTTAAGTGATTTTAGAAGTTATAGGGCAAAAATGGCCAAGAGGAATGGAGGAAGCATGCATGAATGGAAGGAGCATGAAACAAATCAAAGAATTGAAGTTTGGACATGCGCTCATCCAGAGCCATCGCAGTGGAGCCGAGCGAGGAGCCGGCGCGCTTATATGGCTGGGCCATATCCCTTATGACGCTCGCGCGCACCGTATGCCTGCGCGCAGATCGCAAAAGAGCCCAAGGACGCATACGCGCGCAGTGCGCGTACGCGTCGATATGCGCACATGATTTTTTAAATGAAACACGTGTCCAGCGATTTCAAGGGGTTTCCAAGCCCTGTTTTGGAGCAGATTTTGGAGGGAAAAGCTTAAGAAGACCAAGGCTTAGGGGTGTTAGGGAAGGGGGAGTGATATTTTTGGAGATATTTTTAGGAAGTTAGTTACATTTTATTTTTAGAGAGAGAAACTCCAACTTCTCTCTAGGTTTTCATCCTCCATTGCAAGTTTCCTTTGAATTCTTGGTGAGATCTATTGCTAATTGACTTTTTGTTTTGCTATAAGTGTAGATCTACTATTCTTCTACTCTTGATTGATGTTCTTTTGGTTCAATTTCTTAGATCTAGATTTGGTTCAATTTGTTACTTTGAATGTGGATTAATGAATTGAAGTTTCATTTAATTGTGTGATTGTTGATGATTATTTAGAATAGATAGCTTTAATTCGATTCTCTTCTCTCAATCGCCTCATGTTTTCTATAATTGCCTACCAATTGTTTATGATAATGACAACCTTAGCTATGGAGTAGATTCCTCTCACTTGACTTAGGGGTTGAGTTATTGGAGACACTTGAATAGTGGATATCAATTGTACATTATGAATTGAGAATTTTTAATTAGCTTGGAGTGCACTAAAGCTAGACTTCCCTAGGGTGAGACTAGGACTTGTGACTCAAGTTAGTTACTCTCACTTGACTTTCCTCCATTGTTAGGGGGTTAACTAAGTGAAGCAATAATCAACTCTTATCATAACTGAAGGAAACTATAATGATGGAACTTCCAATGCTTACCCTTGGCCAAGGCTTTTATTTCCATTAATTGTTGATTGCTTTGCTAGTTTGAATTCTTGCACTAGCTCTCAAAACCATAAAAGATTTCCTAATCAATGATGCACATTCTAAAGCAATTCCTAGAGAGAATGACCCGGGATCAATACTCTCGGTCATAGATTTTAAAATTGTTTGATGCGGTATTCGTATGTTGGTTAGACTATACTCACGATCGGATTTATCACTAGTTTCTAATCAGCATAAAAATATTTACGTTCATCAGGACGCGACCCATCGCTTGTCGGATGAGGAGGGGGATGTTGACTGGCCTCTCCGTGAGAATGCACCAAACAAGGAGAGCTAAGTCCGCTGTGATGGATGACTCATGAGTGCTTAGAAGGACGAAGTGGGACAAGATTTGAGCCCACGCTCGAGCTTCCACAGTAAGCGCGCGTGCGTCAATGCACTTAGGTCGAAGCCTGAGTCTCCCTTGGGTCCAAAATGTCTCCGGTTGGGCAATGACCGTAAGGATCGAATCCCAATCAAAATCGGGTGTGTAGTGTTATAGAAAGACCTCTTGGTAATCGTCTGTCCCCTTCGCCACTGGCAAGACCTTAAGTATCCCTTGAATAGCTTCCTTCAAAACCAGGACTTGCTTCCGGTGCACAAAATCTGACTGAAGAGAAGGAGAGTGGTAGTTGGAGTAAAACTCCACCACCAAAAAAGGTTGGCTTCCTACGGTCTCTGCATTAAAAATTCCCATTGCCGTCGCTCAATGCGGGGTATCACAAACTGAACAATGTGCTCCGGAGGGGTGAGAAGGTGTTCAGAATGATAACTTCTTTCAACCATAGCAGGGAACACGAGCTCACAAAAGCAGTTGGAAAACCTTGTGGCATCCTCCGCAGGTTTGCCCTTCTTTTGCTCATCAATATGCATAATCTTTTGCACCCTCTTAGAGAGAGATTTAGCTTGAGGTGCATGGTGCGCCTTGGAGGTTGACCTTTGAGGTGCCCTTTTCCTAGGTGGCTTATTCGACGCGTTCTCCTTACCTTTTTTGGTGGCCATCCTGAAAAAAGAAGGAAAAGAGGAAACATTAAACTTAAAGAGACAACACCTGGATAATAACATGCAAGCGATGAGTAATGTCACAAAGGAATAAAGTGTCTTGAAGACATGACATCTGTAACATGTAAACAAGACAACAATGTAATCATAAGGCATAACACTAGCACAAGATGCAAGAGTGAAAGAGGCATGCAAACATAAGGCATGAAAAGAATAAGCTTAAGTATCAATAACAACACAAAGTAACACATGCAAGAAAGATAGTAAGCACAAGAAAATCATGCACCTAGTCTAACTCCAAGACAATGAAGCATGGAATGGGATAAGTTCGAGTTAGAGAAGGTAAACTCATAAATCTTGCAATATGCTATAAGGAAGCAAGTCATGGGTAATGAGCATGAGAGTGGTAAATATGAGCATAATGGGCTCAATGCACACAAAGAAAAACAAGTGTATGGAAGAGGAGCACTATATTGGAAGAATAATGTTAAAATGAACCCAAATTGGCATAGGTGCTTTTCAACAAACACTTGGTGTGCAATCTTCAAACAATAAGCAAGTTGGAAAAATTCAAACATGTAACAACCTAAAATGAAATTTCAAACATCAAAACAACACCACATAATCACAAAGGAGTCAAGAGATATCAAAATAACCTATCAATGCAAGAGAGAGCTCATAGTTCAACACCCATGGAAAATATAAAAAGAAAGAAAGCAAATAAATAACAAATTAAACAAAATGCCACTAAGAAGAAAAGGAAGAGAGTAATTAAGTGTAACTAATAAGAGAGAAATTTAAAATAAGATAAAAGAGAGGAAGTAGTAGAAGTAAAACCTTGAGAAGAAGAAGAAGGTAAGGTAGAGTGCAAGAGATAGTAGGGAAAGAGAAAGGAGAGGAAGAAAGGAGAGAGGGAATGTGGGACCGTCAGAGGTGGTGGTCGCAGGAGGCGGTGGTCGCCGGTGGTTGGGGTCGGAAACAAGGTGGTAGGAAAATGGGAGAAGAAAGGAAGAAGCAATGGAAGAAGAGAGTTGAAGAAAGAATTCAAAACAGGGCGTGCATCATATCAGGTGCGTCTGGGACGCGACGCGTGTGCGTCATCCATGCATACGCATGGGTAGCAAAAATGGGATAGGACGCGTACGCATCAGGTGACGCGCACGCGTGGACACAGTTGTGCCTTACGCACAAAGGCAGCATAAAGTCCGCACAACTCTCTGGTTTTTGTACCAGGAGTTGGCTACATGGCATGCGACACGTGCGCCTCGGCGACGCACACGCATAGATGGCGAGATTGGCAACCGACGCGTAAGCGCCGCCCACACTTACGCGTGGGTGGCAGTTGTGCTGCCCGCACAATTCTTGCATACTTCTCGCACAACTCTTTGGTTTTTGTACCAGAGATTCCAGAATTTGTAATCGACGTGTACGCGTCGCCCACGCCTATGCGTGGGGTGCGAAATTGACGAGTGACGCGGAAGCGTCACTGACGCTTGCGCGTGGGTGGCAGTTGTGCTCCCAACACCAGGCGCACACAAATGTTGTACAACTCTCTGGTTTTAGTACCAGGAGTTGAGGAAACGCATTGTCGCGCACGCGTCGACCACGCTTGCGCGTGGGTCAACTTTTTTTTTCATACACATGAGGAAGGGCAATAAGAACACAATCTTGGTAGTCATGCAAGCTAAATAGTTCAAAAACACTGAAAATTTTGTGCAACACTCAAGATTAAGCATTTCTACAACATTCGAATTCAACCAAACCAAGATCAAGAAAATCCTCATGAGCATCTCAATAAAAATTTAAACAAAATCAAGCATACTCAAACAAACTCACCAAATCAAGCAATCACAAAATCCAACAAAGATTCTAAAGGCTATATTGAAGAAACTATGTACAAAGGAAGATCATACCATGGTGGGGTATCTCCCACCTAACACTTTTCTTTAACGTCCTTAAGTTGGATGGTCATGAGCTCAGAGTTCTTCGCCTTCGGGTGCATCCTCAAGAAGGAACACCTCAATCTCTTTGTTGCTTTTCATCTTCTCACCATGATAAAGCTTTAGACGGTGACCATTAACTTTGAAGATTGTGGGGCTTGAAGGGTGACTCAAGTGGAAGACCCCATATGGCTCGGCTTTCTCCACTCTATAAGGTCCTTCCCACCTTGATCTCAACTTGCCTGGCATCAATCTCAACCTAGAGTTGTAGAGGAGGACTAGATCCACAGCCCTAAACTCTCTTCTCTTGATGTCATTGAGAAACCACTATTTCATGGTTTATCTTGTGCTTAATTGAGTGGTTTTTATCAACTCTTTACCCACTTATTCATACTATTTGCATGGTTTTACATTTGCCTTCCTAATTATGTGCTTTGATTGAAAACATGCTTCTTTGGCCTTAAGTTCCCTATGATTAATCCTCTCTTATTACCATTAGATGCCTTGATATGTGTGTTAAGTGATTTCAGAGATTACAGGGCAGGAATGGCTTAGAGGATGAAAAGGAAGCATGCAAAAGTGGAAGGAATACAAGAAGTTGGAGAAATTGCTAAGGTGTCCAGCCTGACCTCTTTGTACTCAAACGGCTATAACTTTAGCTACAGAGGTCCAAACGATGCGGTTTCAGTTACGTTGAAAAGCTAACATCTGGGGCTTCGATTTGATATATAATATGCCATAGTTTCCCTGACGCTAGGCGACGCGAACGCGTGCTTCATGTGGCCGCATCATAGTGACGAAAAATCAGCGTGTTTGAATTCACAACTAGCAAATTCTGGGCTGTTTCTGACCCAGTTTGCGGCCCAGAAAACACAGATTAGAGGCTATAAAGTGGGGGAATGCATCCATTCAGAAGACAGGCTTACACATTCACAATTTTAGGAGTAGATGTAGTTTTTAGAGAGAGAGGTTCTCTCCTCTCTCTTAGGATTAGGATTTAGGACTTCTCTTAGTTTTAGGAGTGACTCTCAATCCCAGGTTCAATGCTCTTTTATTTCTTTTCTCAATTTTGTTTATGACTCTCTATGTTTAGATTGATTTTCTATTTGATATATTTTGAGGTATTTCAGACTTATGATTGCTTTCTTTTATTTATGTAAATAATTTGGATTTTTTCCTTTTGGCTTTGGTTGAGTCATTGGTAACTCTTGAGTTATCAAACTCATTGTTGATTGAAAATTAGAATTAATTCGTCCACTTAACTTACCTTCATAGTTAGAGATTAACAAAGTGGGAGAAAAATCCATTCTCATCACAATTGATAAGGATAACCAGGATAGGACTTCCAGTTCTTATACCTTGCCAAGAGTTTATTTTACAGTTATTATTATTTTATTTTACTTGTCATTCAACATACTTTTTACCTTGATCCAAAACCCCAATTTACAACTCATAACCAATAATAAGAACACCTCCCTGCAATTCCTTGAGAAGATGACCCGAGGTTTAAATACTCGGTTATCAATTTTAAAGGGGTTTGTTATTTGTGACAACCAAACGTTTGTATGAAAGGACTTTTGAAGGTTTAGAAACTATACTTGCAACGAGGATTTATCCGCAAACACTACAAGAAAATAGAGTTATTTTAACACTTTTTTTTTAACACCATAATTAAATGTCAAAATTAATATATATTTTTGACAAATATCATAAATGTCAAATTTTCTATGTTTTCTTGATGAATAATTTGACCGTAGAAAATTACTCATCAATTTTGACACTCATTTGTTTTCAATTTACTCCACTATTTTTCTTCTTCTTTGGCTCTATTAATTTTGACATCACACTGCTCTCAGTTTAGGATTATACTACTCATTCTTTATCTTCAAAATCTCAAGTTATTCTTTAGTTTCAAGATCTCATCTCATTCTTTGTTAAAATTTTTTTTTGAGAATATTTTATAGTCAATAAATGTCAAAATAAATAGTATTTTTGATAATTAATAAGTATCACAGAAAATATGTTCTCAAAATTTTCTAACAAATTATTTTTGACAGTCAATATTTATCAAAATAAGATTTAAATTTTTTTCACAATCACTTATATGTTAAAAATACTATTTTTGACAAAACTTTTATTAACATATTTTCATAGTTAAAATAGTGTCAAAATTTATTTTTTTGACAAATTTTAATTTTCTTTTACACATTATAACCCTAAAAAATAATCTATATTGTTGTAGTGAAAATTTCCAGACCACGCAAAAGTTTCTCTCGTCAAAATGGCGCCGTTGCCGGGGAATTGCAAACGTGTGCCTTATTATTGGTTATTGTAAATATTTGCTTTTTACTTGTTTATTTGTTTTTATTTTTGCTTTTTCATGAATTAAGAGGTTATTGGTTTTTATTTTAAAATTTTTTATCTTATCTTATCTTATTTCAAAAATCAAATTTTAAAATTCAATATCTAAATTTCAATTTTCAAAATTTCAAAATTCAAAATTTCAAAAATTTAAAATTCAAAATTTCAATTTTCAGATTTTAAAATTTAATTTTTAAAATTTCAAAATTTAATTTTCAAATTTAAAAATTTAAATAACCTTTTAATTTAAATTTGTTTTTATTTTTGTTTTTTATTTTTATTTACCATCATGAGTTCTCACCCCATCGCTACGAGTCTGGTTACAATTATGTTGCAGGAAGAAGAAATTACAATGAGAACAGGGATCAAGGTTGGAACAATCAAAGATGGGAGGAGCCACAAGGATTTGATCAACCCTCATGGCAACAACCACCTCCAATGGACTATCAACAACCACCACCATATGCCTATAAACCTTCTCCTCAACATAACTTTGGACCACCATACTCACAAGCCCCTTTCCACCATTCACCTCCATATGACCCTAACCCTCAACCACCATACCAACCACCTTATGAGCCATATGAACCATATATAGAACCACCCCAATTCCAACCCAATTACTCACAAGAACCACCACTTCAATATTCACCATCTCCATATCCATCAATCCAAGAGCACTATGATCCTATTTATGAAAGTCGAGTGCATCAAGAGACAAAAGATCGTTTCAAGGAAACAGTGGATCGATTTCAGGCAACCATTCATCAATTGGAACAAGCGATAAATCAATTAGCTTCCCGACGTTCAGACACTCAAGGAACCGTCATGGCTTCATGTGGGCAATCTAATGAAGAACGTAGCATAAAGGAGATACTAGAAACTCCAGTGAACAGTACGGAGCATGACTTTGTACTGGAACAAGTAGAGGAAGCCGGAATTATTGAAGAAGAAGAAGTGGTTGAAGACTTAGGAGATGCAGAACCTCCATGGGAAAGTCCAGCCATAGAACCCCCTTCCAAGACGTTTGAAATTGATGCTGGGGAGGGTGTACAACCTCCAAGGCATATCACAGTTAAAGACCTGGAAGAGGTTGATCAAGAGATGGAGATTCAAGAAGAAGAAGCACAACCTCCCATGCCCTTGGAAAGCAATGAAGAGAAGATTGAATTGGAAGAAAGCTACCAAGAGGAAGAGGTTGAAATTGAAGAAGCTTGCAAAGAGGTGGTAATTATCAGAGAAAAGCACAAGGGAGTGGAGCTTGCAATTTCATTAAAAATACCTCCCCCTAAGTTGCCATCATCCTTCACAACATTCAAGTGGGTAAAATTCATATCCCTTAGCTTTCTAATTCCACTTGAATATGGGCTACTGGAGACGGATGGTCAACTTAGAGCTCTTTGTAACATTAAGAGTAAGAGGAAGATGGCCAGTGGTAAGAATTATCCTGCAAGGTTGGTGCACAAAATTGTTACTCTCTTACAATTTCGCACACATGACCAGCAAGTGCACTGGGTCGTCCAAGTAATACCTTACGTGAGTAAGGGTCGAATCCGACGGAGATTGTTGGTTTGAAGCAATCTATGGTTATCTTGTAAATCTTAGTCAGAAAGTCAATTATGTTTATCAGTTCAAATTGTAGAAAATAAAGGAGTGCGAATTAAATACTTGTTGTGCAGTAATGGAGAATATGTTGGATTTTTGGAGATGCTTCGTCCTTTGAATCTCTGCTTTCTCCCTATGTTCTTCCTCACGCACGCACGTCCCTCCTATGGCAAGCTGTATGTTGGAGGATCACCGTTGTCAATGGCTACCATCCTTCCTTTCAGTGAAAATGGTCCAGGTGCGCTGTCACCGCACGGCTAATCATCTGTAGGTTCTTGATCATACCGGAATAGGATTTGCTATCCTTTTGCGTCTGTCACTACGCCCAGCACTCGCGAGTTCGAAGCTCGTCACAGTCATCCAATCCCAGAATCCTACTAGGAATACCACAGACAAGGTTTAGACTTTCTGGATTCTCAAGGATGCTGCCAATGGATTCTAGCTTATACCACGGAGATTCTGATTAAGGAATCTAAGAGATATTCATTCTATCTGATGTAGAACGGAGGTGATTATCAAACACATGTTCATGGATTGAGGAAGGTGATGAATGTCATGGGTCATCACCTTCTCCATAATTAGGCGCGAATGGATATCTTAGATAGGAACACGCATGTTTGAATGGAAAACAGAGATACTTGCATTAATTCATCGAGGCACAGCAAAGCTCCTCAACCCCAACAATGGAGTTTAGAGACTCATGCCATCAAAAGGTACAAAGTTCAGATCTCAAAATGTCATCAGATGCAAAATAAATCTCTAAAAGTTGTTTAAATACTAAACTGGTAACCTAGGTTTACAGAAAATGAGTAGACTATGACAGATAGTGCAGAAATCCACTTCTGGGGCCCACTTGGTGTGTGCTGGGGCTGAGACTAAAGCTTCTCACGTGCTTGGGCTATTTTGGGCGTTCAACGCCAGGTTGTAACCTGTTTCTGGCGTTGAACTCCACTTTGTAACTTGTTTCTGGCGCTGGACGCCAGACAGCAGCATGGAACTGACGTTGAACGCCAGTTTACGTCATCTATCCTTGAGAAAAGTATGGACTATTATATATTGCTGGAAAGCCCTGGATGTCTACTTTCCAACGCAATTGGAAGCGCGCCATTTGGACTTCTGTAGCTCAAGAAATTCTATTTTGAGTGCAGAGAGGTCAGAATCCAACAGCATCAGCAGTCCTTTTTCAGCCTGAATCAGATTTTTGCTCAGCTCCCTCAATTTCAGCCAGAAAATACCTGAAATTACAGAAAAACACACAAACTCATAGTAAAGTCCAGAAATATGAATTTTTCCTCGAAACTAATGAGAATAAACTAAGAACTAACTAAAATATACTAAAATCTATATGAAATTAACCCCAAAAAGCGTGTAAAATATCCGCTCATCACAACACCAAACTTGAACTGTTGCTTGTCCTCAAGCAACTAGACAAATAAAATAGAAGACTAATAAGTCAAGAAGCAATAATATCTCAGAGTTTTTGAGTGAAGCTCAGATTCTAATTAGATGAGCGGGACTAGTAGCTTTTTGCTTCCGAACAGTTTTGGCATCTCACTTTATCCATTGAAGCTCAGAGTGATTGGCATCTATAGGAACTTAGAATTCAGATAGTGTTATTGATTCTCCTATTTCAGTATGATGATTCTTGAACACAGCTACTTTATGAGTCTTGGCCGTGGCCCTAAGCACTTTGTTTTCCAGTATTACCACCGGATACATAAATGCCACAGACACATAATTGGGTGAACCCTTTTAGATTGTGACTCAGCTTTGCTAAAGTCCCCAATTAGAGGTGTCCAGGGTTCTTAAGCACACTCTTCTTTTTTCTTTGGACCTTGACTTTAACCGCTCAGTCTCAAGTTTTCACTTGACACCTTCACGCCACAAGCACATGGCTAGGGACAGCCTGGTTTAGCCGCTTAGGCCAGGATTTTATTCCTTTAGGCCCTCCTATCCACTGATGCTCAAAGCCTTGGGATCCTTTTTATTTACCCTTGCCTTTTGGTTTTAAGAGCTTTTGGCTTTTTTTGCTTGCTTTTCTTTTTCTTTCTATTTTTTTTTCTGCAAGCTTTGTTCTTTGCTGCTTTTTCTTGCTTCAAGAATCATTTTTATGATTTTTCAGATTATCAATAACATGTCTCTTGTTCATCATTCTTTCAAGAGCCAACATATTTAACAGTCTTAAACAACAAATTCAAAAGATATATGCATTGTTCAAGCATTCATTCAGAAGACAGAAAGCATTGCCACCACATGTTACTAATTAGAATTTTTCTTATTAAAACTCGAATTTTATTGCCTCTTATTCAAAAGATCTGCTATTTTATTCATGTTTGCTGATGATGAGAAAAATAGACTATAACTTAATTGGAGATAAAATCAAAATAGACACTAATTACTACTATATGACTCCTAAGGTAAACTCCTATAACGACAACTATCAAAGAGTTAAAGCAGAAATTGGAATTTAACAACCTTTGTTCTGGGAAGTGGATGTTCCTCGGATCTGTGGGGTGCTTGGTCTTTCAAGAGATAACTTCTGGCGCTTTAATTCCCTCAAGTCACGCCCTTGCTCTTCCTGTTCTTTAATCAAATTGCAAAGAATTT
Organism: Arachis ipaensis; assembly: GCF_059453495.1. Classification (NCBI taxonomy): domain Eukaryota; kingdom Viridiplantae; phylum Streptophyta; class Magnoliopsida; order Fabales; family Fabaceae; genus Arachis; species Arachis ipaensis. Next base: position 117,318,649 of record NC_142435.1, on the reverse strand, counting down.
GACTTTGTTCCTTCTGTTCCTTTATTATATGTTCCATAGCTTCTTGCATCTTGGTAACTGATGTTTCAATATACTCCCAATATTCAGATTGAGGGATTTCTGGGAGAAATTCCTGTGTTTTCTTCTTGATGGGGTCATCCTATGCTTGTTGTTTTTCCATTGATGCTTTGGTAATTGGTTTCTCAATTGAGATATACTCAGTTATTCCCATCCTTACTCCAGCGTCCTTGCAGAGCAGAGAAATCAAGCTTGGGTAAGCCAACCTGGCCTCTTTAGAATTTTTGTTAGCAATTTTGTAGAATTCAGTTGAAATCAGTTGATGAGCTTCCACTTCTTTTCCCATCATGATGCAATGTATCATCACCGCTCTTTTAACAGTGACTTCAGAACGGTTGCTAGTGGGCAGCAGGGAATGCCCAATGAAGTCCAGCCAGCCTCTGGCTACTGGTTTGAGATCTTCTCTTTTGAGTTGATTAGGAACACCCTTCGTGCTGGTGGTCCACCTGGCTCCAGGGATGCATATGTCCTCTAGAATCTTATCCAGGCTCTTGTTTGTTCTCATCATTCTCCTATTGAAGGAGTCTGGATCATCTTTCAGCTGAGGTAGCTTTAAGATCTCTCTGATCTTGTCAGGGTGGGTATGAATAATCTTTCCTCTGACCATGGTTCGATAGTCATAGATATCAGATCCAGATAGTCTTTGCCTGTCTGTATGCCACATATTAGTGTAGAACTCTTGGACCATATTCCTTCCCACTTTCATTTCAGGATTGGCTAGGATCTCCCAGTTCCTGATTCGGATTTGCTCCTGGATCTCCGGATATTCGTCTTCTTTCAGATCAAATCTAACTTCTGGGATCACTGATCTTAGACCCATTATTTTATAATAATGGTCTGAATGTTCTTTAGATAAGAACTTCCCTTGATTTCAAAGTGGTTTTGGAACGCTCTCTTTCTTGCCTCTTGAAGTGGGTTGTTTTCCCTTAGGAGCCATGCTCTTAGTGATCACGGATAAACACACCAAACTTAGAGGTTTGCTTGTCCTCAAGCAAAAGAAAAGAAAGGAGAGGGATAGAAGGAGAGCTAGGTGCAATTGTTGATGGAGGAGGGTGGAGGCTGAACCCATATATAAAGGGAGGGGGTGGGTTCAAAAATTTTGAAAAGATATGATAAAAAGATTGATTTGGAAAAGATAAGATAGAAGATATGATAAGAGAGGATATAGTTTAAAATTGAAAAGATATGAAAATTTTTTAAAAAAGATAAATCTAGATTTTGAAAAAGATAATGTGGAGATTTGAAAAAGATATTAGTTGAAAAAATTAGATTTGTTTTGAAAATTTGAAAAAGAGTTGGATTGAATTTGAAAAAGAGGGTTTGTGCTTATGGATTAAGATACATTTGAGATTTTTAAGGTAGGGTTTTTAGAAATTAGGGATTTTAGAAATCAGGGTTCTTAACATGTTTATGCAAGAAATCATGAATTGAAGCATGAAAATTAAGATTAAAATGAAAAATATGAAGAAAAAATGAATTTACCTCCTCCCCACCATCCTGGCGTTTGAACGCCCAAATGCTGCCTCTCCTGGGCGTTCAACGCCCAGCTGCTGCTTCTTTCTGGCGTTGAACGCCAGGAAGTCCTTTGTTACTGGGCATTTTTCTGAACGCCCAGAATGCTGTAAATCTGGCGTTAAACGCCCAGAAAGAGCTTCTTTCTGGCGTTTAACGCCCAGATGGCTATCCTCACTGGCGTTCAACGTCCAGTGGATGCTTCTGTTGGGCGTTTGAACGCGCAAAACAGACTTTTACTGGCATTTTCTTGCCAGTGAGCTCTTTTTCTCTATTTTGCGTGCAGAATCCTTCTGTAACCCTGTGAACTTATACAATTGACTTTTTACCTTAGGATCAGTGAACTTTATATAAACAAATAAAAATAAAAATAAAAAGAGGGCAAAATGCTTAGAGGATTGATGCCCCATGGCTGGGTTGCCTCCCAGCAAGCGCTTCTTTATTGTCTTTAGTTGGACCTTGCTGAGCTTTTAGTCTAGCTTCAGCCTTGAGCACTCTTGCTCAACATTGCCTTCAAGATAGTGCTTGATTCTCTGTCCATTGACAATGAACTTCTTATCAGAATCAATATCTTGAAGCTCCACATAACCATATGGTGATACACTTGTAATCACATATGGTCCCCTCCACTGGGACTTCAGTTTCCCGGGGAATAGCCTGAGCCTAGAGTTGAACAACAGAACCTTTTGTCCTGGTTCAAAGATTCTAGATGACAGCTTTCTGTCATGCCACTTTTTTTATTTTTCTTTATAAAGCTTGGCATTTTCGAAAGCAGTGAATCTGAATTCCTCTAGCTCATTTAGCTGGAGCAATCTTTTTTCTCCAGCTAATCTGGCATCAAAGTTCAGGAATCTGGTTGCCCAGTAGGCTTTATGTTCCAGTTCCACGGGCAGGTGACATGCCTTACCATAGACCAGTTGGTATGGAGAGGTCCCTATAGGAGTCTTGAATGCTGTTCTGTATGCCCACAGAGCATCATCCAAGCTTCTTGCCCAATCCTTTCTACGGGTATTTACAGTCTGTTCTAGGATTCTTTTTAGCTCTCTGTTAGAGACTTCAGCTTGTCCATTAGTCTGTGGATGATATGGGGTCGCCACCTTGTGGCGAATCCCATACCAGACCATGGCAGAGTAAAGCTGTTTGTTGCAGAAGTGAGTGCCCCCATCATTGATTAGTACTCTAGGGACCCCAAACCTGCTGAAGATATATTTCTGGAGGAACTTCAGCACTGTTTTAGTATCATTGGTGGGTGTGGCAATGGCCTCAACCCATTTTGATACATAGTCAACTGCCACCAGAATATAGGTGTTTGAGAATGATGGTGGGAAAGGTCCCATGAAGTCAATTCCCCATACGTCAAACAATTCAATCTCCAAGATTCCTTGTTGAGGCATGGCGTAACCATGAGGCAGATTACCAGCTCTTTGGCAACTGTCACATTTACGTACAAACTCTCGGGAATCTTTATAGAGTGTGGGCCAATAGAAGCCGCATTGGAGGACCTTGGTGGCTGTTCGCTCACCTCCGAAATGGCCTCCATATTGAGATCCATGGCAATGCCATAGGATTCTCTGTGCTTCTTCTCTAGGAACACACCTACGGATTATTCCGTCTGCACATCTCTTAAAGAGATAGGGTTCATCCCACAAGTAGTACTTTGCATCAGTGATTAATTTTTTCTTTTGTTGCCTATTGTACTCTTTGGGTATGAACCTTGCAACTTTATAGTTTGCAATATCGGCAAACCATGGTGTTTCCTGAATGGCAAATAAATGCTCATCCGGAAAAGTCTCAGAGATCTCAAGAGAGGGGAGGGACGTCCCTTCTACTGGCTCTATCCGGGACAGATGATCAGCTATTTGGTTCTCTGTCCCTTTTTTGTCTCTTATTTCTATATCAAACTCTTGCAGAAACAACACCCATCTGATGAGCCTGGGTTTTGAATCCTGCTTTGTGAGTAGATATTTAAGAGCAGCATGGTCAGTATACACAATCACTTTTGATCCCACTAAGTATGATCTGAACTTGTCAATGGCATAAACCACTGCAAGTAATTCTTTTTCTGTGGTTGTGTAATTTTTCTGGGCATCATTTAAAATGTGACTAGCATAATAAATGACGTGCAGAAGCTTGTCATGCCTCTGTCCCAATACTGCACCAATGGTGTGATCACTGGCATCACACATTAGCTCAAATGGTAATGTCCAGTCTGGTGCAGAAATAACTGGTGCTGTGACCAGCTTAGCTTTCAGCATTTCAAACGCCTGCAGACACTCTGTGTCAAACACAAATGGCGTGTCAGCAGCTAGCAGATTGCTCAGAGGTTTTGCGATTTTTGAAAAATCCTTTATAAACCTCCTATAGAATCCTGCATGCCCCAGAAAGCTTCTGATTGCCTTAACATTGGCAGGTGGTGGTAATTTTTCAATTACCTCTATTTTTGCTTGATCCACCTCTATCCCCTTGTTTGAGATTTTATGCCCAAGGACAATCCCTTCAGTCACCATGAAGTGACATTTTTCCCAGTTTAAAACTAGGTTGGTCTCTTGGCATCTCTTTAGAACAAGTTTCAGATGATCAAGACAGGAGCTGAATGAGTCTCCATATACTGAGAAGTCATCCATGAAGACTTCCAGAAATTTTTCCACCATGTCAGAGAAAATAGAGAGCATGCATCTCTGGAAGGTTGCAGGCGCATTACACAGCCCAAATGGCATCCTTCTATAAGCAAACACTCCAGATGGACATGTGAATGCTGTTTTCTCTTGATCCTGGGGATCTACTACAATCTGGTTATAGCCTGAGTAGCCATCCAGAAAGCAGTAATAATCATGACCTGCCAGTCTTTCTAGCATCTGGTCTATGAATGGTAAAGGAAAATGATCTTTTCTGGTGGCTGTATTGAGCCTTCTGTAGTCAATACACATGCGCCACCCTGTAACTGTTCTTGTAGGAACCAATTCATTTTTTTCATTATGAATCACTGTCATGCCTCCCTTTTTTGGGATGACTTGGACAGGGCTCACCCAGGGGCTATCAGAAATAGGATAAATAATCCCAGCCTCTAGTAATTTGGTGACCTCTTTCTACACCACTTCCTTCATGGCTGGATTTAGCCGCCTCTGTGGTTGAACCACTGGTTTAGCATTATCCTCCAATAAGATTTTGTGCATGCATCTAGCTGGGCTTATGCCCTTAAGGTCACCTATGGACCACCCAAGAGCTGTCTTGTGTATCCTTAGCACTTGGATAAGTGCTTCCTCTTCCTGTGGATTTAAAACAGAGCTTATGATCACTGGAAAAGTGTCACCTTCTCCCAGAAATACATATTTCAGGGATGGTGGTAATGGTTTGAGCTCGGGTTTAGGAGGTTTTTCCTCTTCCAGAGGAAATTTCAGAGGCTCTTTAATCTCCTCTGAATCCTCCAAATCAGGCTGAACATCTTTAAAGATGTCTTCCAACTCTGATTCGAGACTCTCAGCCATGTTGATCTCTTCTACCAAAGAGTCAATAAGATCAACTTTCATGCAGTCTTTTGATGTGTCTGGATGCTGCATGGCTTTGAGAGCATTCAACTTAAACTCATCATCATTGACTCTCAGGGTTATTTCCCCTTGTTGGACATCAATGAGGGTTCGTCCAGTTTCTAGGAAGGGTCTTCCTAGAATGAGAGTAGCACTCTTGTGCTCCTCCATTTTCAGCACTACAAAGTCAGTGGGAAAGGCGAATGGCCCAACTCTGACAATCATGTCTTCAATCACGCCTGATGGGTATTTAATGGAGCCATCAGCAAGTTGGAGACATATCTGGGTTGGTTTAACTTCTTCAGTTAAGCCAAGCTTTCTGATAGTGGATGCAGGTATTAGGTTGATGCTTGCCCCAAGATCGCATAAAGCTGTCTTGGTGCATTGACGTTCTAATATGCATGGTATCAGAAAACTCCCAGGGTCTTTAAGCTTTTCAGGAAAGCTTTTCAGAATGACTGCACTGCATTCTTCAGTGAGGAGAACTCTTTCTGTTTCTCTCCAATCCTTTTTATGACTCAAGATCTCTTTCATGAACTTGGCATAAGAAGGTATTTGCTCAAGTGCCTCTGCAAATGGAATCTTTATTTCAAGAGTCCTGAGATAATCTACAAAGCGAGCAAATTGCTTATCCTGCTCCTCTTTCCGGAGTTTTTGAGGATAAGGTATCTTGGCTTTATATTCCTCAACCTTAGTTGCTGTAGGTTTATTGCCTACAGAAGTGGTTGAAGAAGCCTTTTTAGAGGGGTTGTTATCAGCAGTTGTGTGTGTCTGATCCTTCACTGGCAATTGAGACGTCAACTCCTTGTCTGTTCCTGGCGTCTGAACGCCAGAACTGTGCCCATTTTGGGCGTTCAATGCCAGATCCTTGCTTGTTTCTGGCGTTGAACGCCAGTCCTTGCTTGTTACTGGCGTTGAACGCCAGTCTTGGGCATGGTCTGGGCGTTCAGCGCCAGCCTCCCACCAGGTTGCTGGCGTTTTAATGCCAGAATTACTTTTCCCTGGGCTCTTACTATCCTCAGGTGAATTTTGGGTGGTTTGCTCATTCCTTAGCTCTTTGCTGCCTTGAGGTGGGGTATTTAATATTTTCCCACTTCTTAATTGAACTTCTTGGCAATCTTCTGTTATTTGTCTTGACAGCTGCTGCTTTGTTTGCTTCAATTGTTCTTCCATATTTATATTAGCCATCCTTGTCTCTTGTAGTTTATCCTTGAATTCGGCTAACTACTTTGTTAGAAAGTCCAATTGCTGATTGAATTCAGCAGCTTGTTTTACAGGGCTGAGTTCAGCAGTCACTGTTTTAACCTCTTCTTTCATGGAAGGGTCACTGCTTAGGTACAGATGCTGATTCCTGGCAACTGTATCAATGAGCTCTTGAGCTTCTTCAATTGTCTTTCTCATGTGGATAGATCCACCAACTGAGTAATCCAGAGACATCTGAGCTCCTTCTGCAAGCCCATAATAGAAGATGTCTAACTGAACCCACTCTGAAAATATTTCAGAGGGACATTTTCGTAGCATCTCTCTGTATCTCTCCCAGGCATTATAAAGAGATTCATTATCTCCTTGTTTGAAGCCTTGGATGTCCAGCCTTAGCTGTGTCATCCATTTTGGGGGAAAGTATTGATTCAGGAATTTTTCTATCAGCTGTTTCCATGTCCTTATGCTGGCCTTAGGTTGGTTATTTAACCACCTCTTAGCTTGATCTTTTACAGCAAACGGAAACAGTAATAATCTGTAGACGTCCTGATCTATTTTCTTATCATGTACTGTGTCAGCAATTTGTAAAAATTGTGCCAGAAACTCTGTAGGTTCTTCTTGTGGAAGACCAGAATACTGGCAGCTTTGCTGCACCATGATAATGAGCTGAGGATTCAACTCAAAGCTACTGACTCTAATGGAGGGTATGCAGATACTACTCCCATATGAAGCAGTAGAGGGGTTAGCATATGACCTCAGAGTCTTTCTGGACTGTTCATTTCCACTTAGATCCATGATGGAGAAAGGGAGATAATGTCAAAATAAAAATATTTATTTTTATTTATTTATTTATTTATTTATTTATTTCGAAAATAAAATAAATTAAAATAAAATAAATAAAAATGAGTGAAGATTTTTGAAAAAATGAGGAGAGAGAAAGTGGTAAGGAAGTTTTGAAAAAGATATGATTTGGAAAAGATTTTAAATTTTAATTTTTTTTAAAAAATCTGAATTTTTAAAATTAATTTTCGAAAATTGTTTTAAAATTAGAGAGAAAAGATATTTTTGAATTTAGTGAGGAAAGAGAAAAACAATAAAATAGCACAAGATTTAAAATTTTTAGATCTAATGCTCCTTGTTTTCGAAAATTTTGGAGGGAAAACACCAAGGAACACCAAACTTAAAATTTTAAGATCAAGACACAAGGAAAACTCAAGAACACTTTGAAGACTCACAAGAACACAAGAACATGAAGAAGGAACACCAAACTTAAAATTTTTAGAAAACCAAACTAAAATTTTCGAAAAACAAAGAAAAATCAACAAGAAAATACCAAACTTAAAGTTTGGCACATAATTTAATAGAGAAATTATTATTTTTGAAAAAGATTTTAAAAAAAGGTATACCAAACTGCCACGGACTTAGACCAACGCTCTAGCCAATTGGACAGTAAATGTAACACTTGTTTTGAAGAAGGATATTTTTAACCAAGAACAATAATAAGAGACTCTAAACCAAAAAGAAAAATTCTCCTAATCTAAGAAACAAAATAAACCGTCAGTTGTTCAAACACGAACAATCCCCGGCAACGGCGCCAAAAACTTGGTGCACAAAATTGTTACTCTCTTACAATTTCGCACACATGACCAGCAAGTGCACTGGGTCGTCCAAGTAATACCTTACGTGAGTAAGGGTCGAATCCGACGGAGATTGTTGGTTTGAAGCAATCTATGGTTATCTTGTAAATCTTAGTCAGAAAGTCAATTATGTTTATCAGTTCAAATTGTAGAAAATAAAGGAGTGCGAATTAAATACTTGTTGTGCAGTAATGGAGAATATGTTGGAGTTTTGGAGATGCTTCATCCTTTGAATCTCTGCTTTCTCCCTATCTTCTTCTTCACGCACACACGTCCCTCCTATGGCAAGCTGTATGTTGGAGGATCACCGTTGTCAATGGCTACCATCCTTCCTTTCAGTGAATCATCTGTAGGTTCTCGATCATACCGAAATAGGATTCGCTATCCTTTTGCGTTTGTCACTACGCCTAGCACTCGCGAGTTCGAAGCTCGTCACAGTCATCCAATCCCAGAATCCTACTAGGAATACCACAGACAAGGTTTAGACTTTCTGGATTCTCAAGGATGCTGCCAATGGATTCTAGCTTATACCACGGAGATTCTGATTAAGGAATCTAAGAGATATTCATTCAATCTGATGTATAACGGAGGTGATTGTCAAACACATGTTCATGGATTGAGGAAGGTGATGAATGTCACGGGTCATCACCTTCTCCATAATTAGGCGCGAATGGATATCTTAGATAGGAACACGCATGTTTGAATGGAAAACAGAGATACTTGCATTAATTCATCGAGGCACAGCAGAGCTCCTCAACCCCAACAATGGAGTTTAGAGACTCATGCCATCAAAAGGTACAAAGTTCAGATCTCAAAATGTCATCAGATGCAAAATAAATCTCTAAAAGTTGTTTAAATACTAAACTGGTAACCTAGGTTTACAGAAAATGAGTAGACTATGACAGATAGTGCAAAAATCCACTTCTGGGGCCCACTTGGTGTGTGCTGGGGCTGAGACTAAAGCTTCTCACGTGCCTGGGCTGTTTTGGACATTCAACGCCAGGTTGTAACCTGTTTCTGGCGTTGAACTCCACTTTGTAACTTGTTTCTGGCGCTGGACGCCAGATAGCAGCATGGAACTGGCGTTGAACGCCAGTTTACATCGTCTATCCTTGAGCAAAGTATGGACTATTATATATTGCTGGAAAGCCCTAGATGTCTAATTTCCAACGCAATTAAAAGCGCGCCATTTGGACTCCTATAGCTTTAGAAATTCCATTTTGAGTGCAGAGAGGTCAGAATCCAACAGCATCAGCAGTCCTTTTTCAGCCTGAATCAGATTTTTGCTCAACTCCCTCAATTTCAGCCAGAAAATACCTGAAATTA